>NW_027063211.1:0-41208 GCF_032884065.1 Artemia franciscana | reverse complement strand
CTATTTTATGATTGCATATGGTAAAGAATGTGATTAAAGGCTCTTTTCCTATTTCAAAAGTTTTAGTTTTCGAGGGTAATAGCTACGTATGTTGAAAAAATGAAGATATTAGACTATTTTATGATTGCAAATGGTAATATGATTAAAGGCTCTTTTCCTATGTCAAAAGTTTTAGTTTTCGAGGGTAATAGCTACGTATGTTGAAAAAATGAAGATATTAGACTATTTTATGATTGCAAATGGTAAAGAATGTGATTAAAGGCTCTTTTCCTATTTCAAAAGTTTTAGTTATCGAGGGTAATAGCTAGGTCTGTGGAAAAAATGAAGATATTAGACTATTTTATGATTGTACGTGGTAAAGAATGTGGTTAAAGGCTCTTTTCCTATTTCAAAAGTTTTAGTTTTCGAGGGTAATAGCTACGTATGTTGAAAAATTTTATGATTGCAAATGGTAAAGAATGTGATTAAAGGCTCTTTTCCTATTTCAAAATTTTAGTTTTCGAGGGTAATAGCTATGTCTGTTGACAAAATGAAGATATTAGACTATTTTATGATTGCACATGGTAAATAATGTGATTAAAGGCTCTTTTCCTATTTCAAAAGTTTTAGTTTTCGAGGGTAATAGCTACGTATGTTGAAAAAATGAAGATATTAGACAATTTTATGATTGCAAATGGTAAAGAATGTGATTAAAGGCTCTTTTCCTATGTCAAAAGTTTTAGTTTTCGAGGGTAATAGCCACGTATGTTGAAAAAATGAAGATATTAGACTATTTTATGATTGCAAATGGTAAAGAATGTGATTAAAGGCTCTTTTCCAATTTCAAAAGTTTTAGTTTTCGAGGGTAATAGCCACGTATGTTGAAAAAATGAAGATATTAGACTATTTTATGATTGCACATGGTAAAGAATGTGATTAAAGGCTCTTTTCCTATTTCAAAAGTTTTAGTTTTCGAGGGTAATAGTTACGTATGTTGAAAAAATGAAGATATTAGACTATTTTATGATTGCACATGGTAAAGAATGTGATTAAAGGCTCTTTCCTATTTCAAAAGTTTTAGTTTTCGAGGGTAATAGCTACGTATGTTGAAAAAATGAAGATATTAGACTATTTTATGATTGCACATGGTAAGGAATGTGATTAAAGGCTCTTTTCCTATTTCAAAAGTTTTGGTTTTCGAGGGTAATAGCTACGTATGTTGAAAACATGAAGATATTAGACTATTTTATGATTGAAAATGGTAAAGAATGTGATTAAAGGCTCTTTTCCTATTTCAAAAGTTTTAGTTTTCGAGGGTAATAGCTAGGTCTGTGGAAAAAATGAAGATATTAGACTCATGGTAAAGAATGTGATTAAAGCCTCCTTTCCTATTTCAAAAGTTTTAGTTTTCGAGGGTAATAGCTACGTATGTTGAAAAAATGAAGATATTAGACTATTTTATGATTGCAAATGGTAAAGAATGTGATTAAAGGCTCTTTTCCTATTTCAAAATTTTTAGTTTTCGAGGGTAATAGCTATGTCTGTTGAAAAAATGAAGATATTAGACTATTTTATGATTGCACATCGTAAAGAATGTGATTAAAGGCTCTTTTCCTATTTCAAAAGTTTTAGTTTTCGAGAATAATGGCTACGTATGTTGAAAAAATGAAGATATTAGACAATTTTATGATTGCAAATGGTAAAGAATGTGATTAAAGGCTCTTTTCCTATGTCAAAAGTTTTAGTTTTCGAGGGTAATAGCTACGTATGTTGAAAAAATGAAGATATTAGACTATTTTATGATTGCAAATGGTAAAGAATGTGATTAAAGGCTCTTTTCCTATTTCAAAAGCTTTAGTTTTCGAGGGTAATAGCTACGTATGTTGAAAAAATGAAGATATTCGAATATTTTATGATTGCAAATGGTAAAGAATGTGATTAAAGGCTCTTTTCCTATGTCAAAAGTTTTAGTTTTCGAGGGTAATAGCTAGGTATGTTGAAAAAATGAAGATATTAGACAATTTTATGATTGCACATGGTAAAGAATGTGATTAAAGGCTCTTTTCCTATGTCAAAAGTTTTAGTTTTCGGGGGTAAGAGCTTTGTCTGTGGAAAAAATGAAGATATTAGACAATTTTATGATAGCACATGGTAAAGAATGTGATTAAAGGTTCTTTTCCTGTGTCAAAAGTTTTAGTTTTCGAGGGTAATAGCTAAGTATGTTGAAAAAATGAAGATATTAGACTATTTTATGATTGCAAATGGTAAAGAATGTGATTAAAGGCTCTTTTCCTATTTCAAAAGTTTTAGTTTTCGAGGGTAATAGCTACGTATGTTGAAAAAATGAAGATATTAGACTATTTTATGATTGCACATGGTAAAGAATGTGATTAAAGGCTCTTTTCCTATTTCAAAAGTTTTATTTTTCGAGGGTAATAGCTACGTATGTTGAAAAAATGAATATATTAAACTATTTTATGATTGCACATGGTAAAGAATGTGATTAAAGGCTCTTTTCCTATTTCAAAAGTTTTAGTTTTCGAGGGTAATAGCTATGTCTGTGGAAAAAATGAAGATATTAGACTAATTTATGATTACACATGGTAAAGAATGTGATTAAAGGTTCTTTTCCTATTTCAAAAATTTTAGTTTTCGAGGGTAATACCTACGTATGTTGAAAAAATGAAGATATTAGACAATTTTATGATTGCACATGGTAAAGAATGTGATTAAAGGCTATTTTACTATTTCAAAAGTTTTAGTTTTCGAGGGTAATAGCTACGTATGTTGAAAAAATGAAGATATTAGACTATTTTATGATTGCACATGGTAAAGAATGTGATTAAAGGCTCTTTTCCTATTTCAAAAGTTATAGTTTTCGAGGGTAATAGCTACGTATGTTGAAAAAATTAAGAAATTAGACAATTTTATGATTGCACATGGTAAAGAATGTGATTAAAGGCTCTTTTCCTATTTTAAAAGTTTTAGTTTTCGGGGGTAATAGCTACGTATGTTGAAAAAATGAAGATATTAGACTATTTTATGATTGCAAATGGTAAAGAATGTGATTAAAGCCTCTTTTCCTATTTCAAAAGTTTTAGTTTTCGAGGGTGATAGCTACGTATGTTGAAAAAATGAAGATATTAGACTATTTTATGATTGTACATGGTAAAGAATGTGATTAAAGGCTCT
The DNA here is from genome assembly GCF_032884065.1 of Artemia franciscana. Taxonomy (NCBI): domain Eukaryota; kingdom Metazoa; phylum Arthropoda; class Branchiopoda; order Anostraca; family Artemiidae; genus Artemia; species Artemia franciscana. The sequence goes on along the minus strand of NW_027063211.1, from coordinate 38,037 downwards.
TTTCCTATTTCAAAAGTTTTAGTTTTCGAGGGTAATAGCTACGTATGTTGAAAAAATGAAGATATTAGACTATTTTATGATTGCAAATGGTAAAGAATGTGATTAAAGGCTCTTTTCCTATTTCAAAAGTTTTAGTTATCGAGGGTAATAGCTAGGTCTGTGGAAAAAATGAAGATATTAGACTATTTTATGATTGTACGTGGTAAAGAATGTGGTTAAAGGCTCTTTTCCTATTTCAAAAGTTTTAGTTTTCGAGGGTAATAGCTACGTATGTTGAAAAAATGAAGATATTAGACTATTTTATGATTGCAAATGGTAAAGAATGTGATTAAAGGCTCTTTTCCTATTTCAAAAGTTTTAGTTTTCGAGGGTAATAGCTATGTCTGTTGACAAAATGAAGATATTAGACTATTTTATGATTGCACATGGTAAATAATGTGATTAAAGGCTCTTTTCCTATTTCAAAAGTTTTAGTTTTCGAGGGTAATAGCTACGTATGTTGAAAAAATGAAGATATTAGACAATTTTATGATTGCAAATGGTAAAGAATGTGATTAAAGGCTCTTTTCCTATGTCAAAAGTTTTAGTTTTCGAGGGTAATAGCCACGTATGTTGAAAAAATGAAGATATTAGACTATTTTATGATTGCAAATGGTAAAGAATGTGATTAAAGGCTCTTTTCCTATTTCAAAAGTTTTAGTTTTCGAGGGTAATAGCCACGTATGTTGAAAAAATGAATATATTAGACTATTTTATGATTGCACATGGTAAAGAATGTGATTAAAGGCTCTTTTCCTATTTCAAAAGTTTTAGTTTTCGAGGGTAATAGCTACGTATGTTGAAAAAATGAAGATATTAGACTATTTTATGATTGCACATGGTAAAGAATGTGATTAAAGGCTCTTTCCTATTTCAAAAGTTTTAGTTTTCGAGGGTAATAGCTACGTATGTTGAAAAAATGAAGATATTAGACTATTTTATGATTGCACATGGTAAGGAATGTGATTAAAGGCTCTTTTCCTATTTCAAAAGTTTTGGTTTTCGAGGGTAATAGCTACGTATGTTGAAAACATGAAGATATTAGACTATTTTATGATTGCAAATGGTAAAGAATGTGATTAAAGGCTCTTTTCCTATTTCAAAAGTTTTAGTTTTCGAGGGTATTAGCTAGGTCTGTGGAAAAAATGAAGATATTAGACTCATGGTAAAGAATGTGATTAAAGCCTCTTTTCCTATTTCAAAAGTTTTAGTTTTCGAGGGTAATAGCTACGTATGTTAAAAAAATGAAGATATTAGACTATTTTATGATTGCAAATGGTAAAGAATGTGATTAAGGGCTCTTTTCCTATTTCAAAATTTTTAGTTTTCGAGGGTAATAGCTATGTCTGTTGAAAAAATGAAGATATTAGACTATTTTATGATTGCACATCGTAAAGAATGTGATTAAAGGCTCTTTTCCTATTTCAAAAGTTTTAGTTTTCGAGAATAATGGCTACGTATGTTGAAAAAATGAAGATATTAGACAATTTTATGATTGCAAATGGTAAAGAATGTGATTAAAGGCTCTTTTCCTATGTCAAAAGTTTTAGTTTTCGAGGGTAATAGCTACGTATGTTGAAAAAATGAAGATATTAGACTATTTTATGATTGCAAATGGTAAAGAATGTGATTAAAGGCTCTTTTCCTATTTCAAAAGCTTTAGTTTTCGAGGGTAATAGCTACGTATGTTGAAAAAATGAAGATATTCGAATATTTTATGATTGCAAATGGTAAAGAATGTGATTAAAGGCTCTTTTCCTATGTCAAAAGTTTTAGTTTTCGAGGGTAATAGCTAGGTATGTTGAAAAAATGAAGATATTAGACAATTTTATGATTGCACATGGTAAAGAATGTGATTAAAGGCTCTTTTCCTATGTCAAAAGTTTTAGTTTTCGGGGGTAAGAGCTTTGTCTGTGGAAAAAATGAAGATATTAGACAATTTTATGATAGCACATGGTAAAGAATGTGATTAAAGGCTCTTTTCCTGTGTCAAAAGTTTTAGTTTTCGAGGGTAATAGCTACGTATGTTGAAAAAATGAAGATATTAGACTATTTTATGATTGCAAATGGTAAAGAATGTGATTAAAGGCTCTTTTCCTATGTCAAAAGTTTTAGTTTTCGAGGGTAATAGCTACGTATGTTGAAAAAATGAAGATATTAGACTATTTTATGATTGCAAATGGTAAAGAATGTGATTAAAGGCTCTTTTCCTATGTCAAAAGTTTTAGTTTTCGAGGGTAATAGCTACGTATGTTGAAAAAATGAAGATATTAGACTATTTTATGATTGCAAATGGTAAAGAATGTGATTAAAGGCTCTTTTCCTATGTCAAAAGTTTTAGTTTTCGAGCATAATAGCTACGTATGTTGAAAAAATGAAGATATTAGACTATTTTATGATTGCACATGGTAAAGAATGTGATTAAAGCCTCTTTTCCTATTTCAAAAGTTTTAGTTTTCGAGGGTGATAGCTACGTATGTTGAAAAAATGAAGATATTAGACTATTTTATGATTGTACATGGTAAAGAATGTGATTAAAGCCTCTTTTCCTATTTCAAAAGTTTTAGTTTTCGAGGGTAATAGCTACCTTTGTTGAAAAAATGAAGATATTAGACAATTTTATGATTACACATGGTAAAGAATGTGATTAAAGGCTCTTTTCCTATTTCAAAAGTTTTAGTTTTCGGGGGTAATAGCTACGTATGTTTAAAAAATGAAGATATTATACAATTTTATGATTGCACATGGTAAAGAATGTGATTAAAGGCTCTTTTCCTATTTCAAAAGTTTTAGTTTTCGAGGGTAATAGCTACGTATGTTGAAAAAATGAAGATATTAGACAATTTTATGATTGCACATGGTAAAGAATGTGATTAAAGGCTCTTTTCCTATTTCAAAAGTTTTAGTTTTCGAGGGTAATAGCTACGTATGTTGAAAAAATGAAGATATTAGACTATTTTATGATTGGATATGGTAAAGAATGTGATTAAAGGCTCTTTTCCTATTTCAAAAGTTTTAGTTTTCGAGGGTAAGAGCTACGTATGTTGAAAAAATGAAGATATTAGACTATTTTATGATTGCAAATGGTAAAGTTTGTAATAGCTATGTCTGTGGAAAAAATGAAGATATTAGACTAATTTATGATTACACATGGTAAAGAATGTGATTAAAGGTTCTTTTCCTATTTCAAAAATTTTAGTTTTCGAGGGTAATAGCTACGTATGTTGAAAAAATGAAGATATTAGACAATTTTATGATTGCACATGGTAAAGAATGTGATTAAAGGCTATTTTACTATTTCAAAAGTTTTAGTTTTCGAGGGTAATAGCTACGTATGTTGAAAAAATGAAGATATTAGACTATTTTATGATTGCACATGGTAAAGAATGTGATTAAAGGCTCTTTTCCTATTTTAAAAGTTTTAGTTTTCGGGGTTAATAGCTACGTATGTTGAAAAAATGAAGATATTAGACTATTTTATGATTGCAAATGGTAAAGAATGTGATTAAAGCCTCTTTTCCTATTTCAAAAGTTTTAGTTTTCGAGGGTGATAGCTACGTATGTTGAAAAAATGAAGATATTAGACTATTTTATGATTGCACATGGTAAAGAATGTGATTAAAGGCTCTTTTCCTATTTCAAAAGTTTTAGTTTTCGAGGGTAATAGCTACCTTTGTTGAAAAAATGAAGATATTAGACAATTTTATGATTACACATGGTAAAGAATGTGATTAAAGGCTCTTTTCCTATTTCAAAAGTTTTAGTTTTCGGGGGTAATAGCTACGTATGTTTAAAAAAATGAAGATATTATACAATTTTATGATTGCACATGGTAAAGAATGTGATTAAAGGCTCTTTTCCTATTTCAAAAGTTTTAGTTTTCGAGGGTAATAGCTACGTATGTTGAAAAAATGAAGATATTAGACAATTTTATGATTGCACATGGTAAAGAATGTGATTAAAGGCTCTTTTCCTGTTTCAAAAGTTTTAGTTTTCGAGGGTAATAGCTACGTATGTTGAAAAAATGAAGATATTAGACTATTTTATGATTGGATATGGTAAAGAATGTGATTAAAGGCTCTTTTCCTATTTCAAAAGTTTTAGTTTTCGAGGGTATGAGCTACGTATGTTGAAAAAATGAAGATATTAGACTATTTTATGATTGCAAATGGTAAAGTTTGTAATAGCTATGTCTGTGGAAAAAATGAAGATATTAGACTAATTTATGATTACACATGGTAAAGAATGTGATTAAAGGTTCTTTTCCTATTTCAAAAATTTTAGTTTTCGAGGGTAATAGCTACGTATGTTGAAAAAATGAAGATATTAGACAATTTTATGATTGCACATGGTAAAGAATGTGATTAAAGGCTATTTTACTATTTCAAAAGTTTCAGTTTTCGAGGGTAATAGCTACGTATGTTGAAAAAATGAAGATATTAGACTATTTTATGATTGCACATGGTAAAGAATGTGATTAAAGGCTCTTTTCCTATTTCAAAAGTTTTAGTTTTCGAGGGTAATAGCTACGTATGTTGAAAAAATTAAGAAATTAGACAATTTTATGATTGCACATGGTAAAGAATGTGATTAAAGGCTCTTTTCCTATTTTAAAAGTTTTAGTTTTCGGGGGTAATAGCTACGTATGTTGAAAAAATGAAGATATTAGACTATTTTATGATTGCAAATGGTAAAGAATGTGATTAAAGCCTCTTTTCCTATTTCAAAAGTTTTAGTTTTCGAGGGTGATAGCTACGTATGTTGAAAAAATGAAGATATTAGACTATTTTATGATTGTACATGGTAAAGAATGTGATTAAAGGCTCTTTTCCTATTTCAAAAGTTTTAGTTTTCGAGGGTAATAGCTACCTTTGTTGAAAAAATGAAGATATTAGACAATTTTATGATTACACATGGTAAAAAATGTGATTAAAGGCTCTTTTCCTATTTCAAAAGTTTTAGTTTTCGGGGGTAATAGCTACGTATGTTTAAAAAAATGAAGATATTATACAATTTTATGATTGCACATGGTAAAGAATGTGATTAAAGGCTCTTTTCCTATTTCAAAAGTTTTAGTTTTCGAGGGTAATAGCTACGTATGTTGAAAAAATGAAGATATTAGACAATTTTATGATTGCACATGGTAAAGAATGTGATTAAAGGCTCTTTTCCTGTTTTAAAAGTTTTAGTTTTCGAGGGTAATAGCTACGTATGTTGAAAAAATGAAGATATTAGACTATTTTATGATTGGATATGGTAAAGAATGTGATTAAAGGCTCTTTTCCTATTTCAAAAGTTTTAGTTTTCGAGGGTAAGAGCTACGTATGTTGAAAAAATGAAGATATTAGACTATTTTATGATTGCAAATGGTAAAGAATGTGATTAAAGGCTCTTTTCCTATATTAAAAGTTTTAGTTTTCGGGGGTAATAGCTACGTATGTTGAAAAAATGAAGATATTCGACTATTTTATGATTGCAAATGGTAAAGAATGTGATTAAAGGCTCTTTTCCTATTTCAAAAGCTTTAGTTTTCGAGGGTAATAGCTACGTATGTTGAAAAAATGAAGATATTAGACTATTTTATGATTGCAAATGGTAAAGAATGTGATTAAAGGCTCTTTTCCTATGTCAAAAGTTTTAGTTTTCGAGGGTAATAGCTAGGTATGTTGAAAAAATGAAGATATTAGACAATTTTATGATTGCACATGGTAAAGAATGTGATTAAAGGCTCTTTTCCTATGTCAAAAGTTTTAGTTTTCGGGGGTAAGAGCTTTGTCTGTGGAAAAAATGAAGATATTAGACAATTTTATGATAGCACAATGTAAAGAATGTGATTAAAGGCTCTTTTCCTGTGTCAAAAGTTTTAGTTTTCGAGGGTAATAGCTACGTATGTTGAAAAAATGAAGATATTAGACTATTTTATGATTGCAAATGGTAAAGAATGTGATTAAAGGCTCTTTTCCTATGTCAAAAGTTATAGTTTTCGAGGGTAATAGCTACGTAAGTTGAAAAAATGAAGATATTAGACTATTTTATGATTGCAAATGGTAAAGAATGTGATTAAAGGCTCTTTTCCTATGTCAAAAGTTTTATTTTTCGAGGGTAATAGCCACGTATGTTGAAAAAATGAAGATATTAGACTATTTTATGATTGCACATGGTAAAGAATGTGATTAAAGGTTCTTTTCCTATTTCAAAAGTTTTAGTTTTCGAGGGTAATAGCTACGTATGTTGAAAAAATGAAGATATTAGACTATTTTATGATTGCACATGGTAAAGAATGTGATTAAAGGCTCTTTTACTATGTCAAAAGTTTTAGTTTTCGAGGGTAATAGCTATGTATGTTGAAAAAATGAAGATATTAGACTATTTTATGATTGCACATGGTAAAGAATATGATTAAAGGCTCTTTTCCTATTTCAAAAGTTTTAGTTTTCGAGGGTAATAGCTACGTATGTTGAAATAATTAAGAAATTAGACAATTTTATGATTGCACATGGTAAAGAATGTGATTAAAGGCTCTTTTCCTATTTCAAAAGTTTTAGTTTTCGGGGGTAATAGCTACGTATGTTTAAAAAAATGAAGATATTATACAATTTTATGATTGCACATGGTAAAGAATGTGATTAAAGGCTCTTTTCCTATTTCAAAAGTTTTAGTTTTCGAGGGTAATAGCTACGTATGTTGAAAAAATGAAGATATTAGACAATTTTATGATTGCACATGGTAAAGAATGTGATTAAAGGCTCTTTTCCTATTTCAAAAGTTTTAGTTTTCGAGGGTAATAGCTACGTATGTTGAAAAAATGAAGATATTAGACTATTTTATGATTGGATATGGTAAAGAATGTGATTAAAGGCTCTTTTCCTATTTCAAAAGTTTTAGTTTTCGAGGGTAATAGCTAGGTATGTTGAAAAAATGAAGATATTAGACAATTTTATGATTGCACATGGTTAAGAATGTGATTAAAGGCTCTTTTCCTATGTCAAAACTTTTAGTTTTCGGGGGTAAGAGCTTTGTCTGTGGAAAAAATGAAGATATTAGACAATTTTATGATAGCACATGGTAAAGAATGTGATTAAAGGCTCTTTTCCTGTGTCAAAAGTTTTAGTTTTCGAGGGTAATAGCTACGTATGTTGAAAAAATGAAGATATTAGACTATTTTATGATTGCAAATGGTAAAGAATGTGATTAAAGGCTCTTTTCCTATGTCAAAAGTTTTAGCTTTCGAGAATAATAGCTACGTATGTTGAAAAAATGAAGATATTAGACAATTTTATGATTGCAAATGGTAAAGAATGTGATTAAAGGCTCTTTTCCTATGTCAAAAGTTTTAGTTTTCGAGGGTAATAGCTACGTATGTTGAAAAAATGAAGATATTAGACTATTTTATGATTGCAAATGGTAAAGAATGTGATTAAAGGCTCTTTTCCTATTTCAAAAGCTTTAGTTTTCGAGGGTAATAGCTACGTATGTTGAAAAAATGAAGATATTAGACTATTTTATGATTGCAAATGGTAAAGAATGTGATTAAAGGCTCTTTTCCTATGTCAAAAGTTTTAGTTTTCGAGGGTAATAGCTACGTATGTTGAAAAAATGAAGATATTAGACAATTTTATGATTGCACATGGTAAAGAATGTGATTAAAGGCTCCTTTCCTGTTTCAAAAGTTTTAGTTTTCGAGGGTAATAGCTACGTATGTTGAAAAAATGAAGATATTAGACTATTTTATGATTGGATATGGTAAAGAATGTGATTAAAGGCTCTTTTCCTATTTCAAAAGTTTTAGTTTTCGAGGGTAAGAGCTACGTATGTTGAAAAAATGAAGATATTAGACTATTTTATGATTGCAAATGGTAAAGTTTGTAATAGCTATGTCTGTGGAAAAAATGAAGATATTAGACTAATTTATGATTACACATGGTAAAGAATGTGATTAAAGGTTCTTTTCCTATTTCAAAAATTTTAGTTTTCGAGGGTAATAGCTACGTATGTTGAAAAAATGAAGATATTAGACAATTTTATGATTGCACATGGTAAAGAATGTGATTAAAGGCTATTTTACTATTTCAAAAGTTTCAGTTTTCGAGGGTAATAGCTACGTATGTTGAAAAAATGAAGATATTAGACTATTTTATGATTGCACATGGTAAAGAATGTGATTAAAGGCTCTTTTCCTATTTCAAAAGTTTTAGTTTTCGAGGGTAATAGCTACGTATGTTGAAAAAATTAAGAAATTAGACAATTTTATGATTGCACATGGTAAAGAATGTGATTAAAGGCTCTTTTCCTATTTTAAAAGTTTTAGTTTTCGGGGGTAATAGCTACGTATGTTGAAAAAATGAAGATATTAGACTATTTTATGATTGCAAATGGTAAAGAATGTGATTAAAGCCTCTTTTCCTATTTCAAAAGTTTTAGTTTTCGAGGGTGATAGCTACGTATGTAAAAAAAATGAAGATATTAGACTATTTTATGATTGTACATGGTAAAGAATGTGATTAAAGGCTCTTTTCCTATTTCAAAAGTTTTAGTTTTCGAGGGTAATAGCTACCTTTGTTGAAAAAAATGAAGATATTAGACAATTTTATGATTACACATGGTAAAAAATGTGATTAAAGGCTCTTTTCCTATTTCAAAAGTTTTAGTTTTCGGGGGTAATAGCTACGTATGTTTAGAAAAATGAAGATATTATACAATTTTATGATTGCACATGGTAAAGAATGTGATTAAAGGCTCTTTTCCTATTTCAAAAGTTTTAGTTTTCGAGGGTAATAGCTACGTATGTTGAAAAAATGAAGATATTAGACAATTTTATGATTGCACATGGTAAAGAATGTGATTAAAGGCTCTTTTCCTGTTTTAAAAGTTTTAGTTTTCGAGGGTAATAGCTACGTATGTTGAAAAAATGAAGATATTAGACTATTTTATGATTGGATATGGTAAAGAATGTGATTAAAGGCTCTTTTCCTATTTCAAAAGTTTTAGTTTTCGAGGGTAAGAGCTACGTATGTTGAAAAAATGAAGATATTAGACTATTTTATGATTGCAAATGGTAAAGAATGTGATTAAAGGCTCTTTTCCTATTTTAAAAGTTTTAGTTTTCGGGGGTAATAGCTACGTATGTTGAAAAAATGAAGATATTCGACTATTTTATGATTGCAAATGGTAAAGAATGTGATTAAAGGCTCTTTTCCTATTTCAAAAGCTTTAGTTTTCGAGGGTAATAGCTACGTATGTTGAAAAAATGAAGATATTAGACTATTTTATGATTGCAAATGGTAAAGAATGTGATTAAAGGCTCTTTTCCTATGTCAAAAGTTTTAGTTTTCGAGGGTAATAGCTAGGTATGTTGAAAAAATGAAGATATTAGACAATTTTATGATTGCACATGGTAAAGAATGTGATTAAAGGCTCTTTTCCTATGTCAAAAGTTTTAGTTTTCGGGGGTAAGAGCTTTGTCTGTGGAAAAAATGAAGATATTAGACAATTTTATGATAGCACAATGTAAAGAATGTGATTAAAGGCTCTTTTCCTGTGTCAAAAGTTTTAGTTTTCGAGGGTAATAGCTACGTATGTTGAAAAAATGAAGATATTAGACTATTTTATGATTGCAAATGGTAAAGAATGTGATTAAAGGCTCTTTTCCTATGTCAAAAGTTATAGTTTTCGAGGGTAATAGCTACGTATGTTGAAAAAATGAAGATATTAGACTATTTTATGATTGCAAATGGTAAAGAATGTGATTAAAGGCTCTTTTCCTATGTCAAAAGTTTTATTTTTCGAGGGTAATAGCCACGTATGTTGAAAAAATGAAGATATTAGACTATTTTATGATTGCACATGGTAAAGAATGTGATTAAAGGTTCTTTTCCTATTTCAAAAGTTTTAGTTTTCGAGGGTAATAGCTACGTATGTTGAAAAAATGAAGATATTAGACTATTTTATGATTGCACATGGTAAAGAATGTGATTAAAGGCTCTTTTACTATGTCAAAAGTTTTAGTTTTCGAGGGTAATAGCTATGTATGTTGAAAAAATGAAGATATTAGACTATTTTATGATTGCACATGGTAAAGAATATGATTAAAGGCTCTTTTCCTATTTCAAAAGTTTTAGTTTTCGAGGGTAATAGCTACGTATGTTGAAATAATTAAGAAATTAGACAATTTTATGATTGCACATGGTAAAGAATGTGATTAAAGGCTCTTTTCCTATTTCAAAAGTTTTAGTTTTCGGGGGTAATAGCTACGTATGTTTAAAAAAATGAAGATATTATACAATTTTATGATTGCACATGGTAAAGAATGTGATTAAAGGCTCTTTTCCTATTTCAAAAGTTTTAGTTTTCGAGGGTAATAGCTACGTATGTTGAAAAAATGAAGATATTAGACAATTTTATGATTGCACATGGTAAAGAATGTGATTAAAGGCTCTTTTCCTATTTCAAAAGTTTTAGTTTTCGAGGGTAATAGCTACGTATGTTGAAAAAATGAAGATATTAGACTATTTTATGATTGGATATGGTAAAGAATGTGATTAAAGGCTCTTTTCCTATTTCAAAAGTTTTAGTTTTCGAGGGTAATAGCTAGGTATGTTGAAAAAATGAAGATATTAGACAATTTTATGATTGCACATGGTTAAGAATGTGATTAAAGGCTCTTTTCCTATGTCAAAAGTTTTAGTTTTCGGGGGTAAGAGCTTTGTCTGTGGAAAAAATGAAGATATTAGACAATTTTATGATAGCACATGGTAAAGAATGTGATTAAAGGCTCTTTTCCTGTGTCAAAAGTTTTAGTTTTCGAGGGTAATAGCTACGTATGTTGAAAAAATGAAGATATTAGACTATTTTATGATTGCAAATGGTAAAGAATGTGATTAAAGGCTCTTTTCCTATGTCAAAAGTTTTAGCTTTCGAGAATAATAGCTACGTATGTTGAAAAAATGAAGATATTAGACAATTTTATGATTGCAAATGGTAAAGAATGTGATTAAAGGCTCTTTTCCTATGTCAAAAGTTTTAGTTTTCGAGGGTAATAGCTACGTATGTTGAAAAAATGAAGATATTAGACTATTTTATGATTGCAAATGGTAAAGAATGTGATTAAAGGCTCTTTTCCTATTTCAAAAGCTTTAGTTTTCGAGGGTAATAGCTACGTATGTTGAAAAAATGAAGATATTAGACTATTTTATGATTGCAAATGGTAAAGAATGTGATTAAAGGCTCTTTTCCTATGTCAAAAAATTTAGTTTTCGAGGGTAATAGCTAGGTATGTTGAAAAAATGAAGATATTAGACAATTTTATTATTGCACATGGTTAAGAATGTGATTAAAGGCTCTTTTCCTATGTCAAAAGTTTTAGTTTTCGGGGGTAAGAGCTTTGTCTGTGGAAAAAATGAAGATATTAGACAATTTTATGATAGCACATGGTAAAGAATGTGATTAAAGGCTCTTTTCCTGTGTCAAAAGTTTTAGTTTTCGAGGGTAATAGCTACGTATGTTGAAAAAATGAAGATATTAGACTATTTTATGATTGCAAATGGTAAAGAATGTGATTAAAGGCTCTTTTCCTATGTCAAAAGTTTTAGTTTTCGAGGGTAATAGCTACGCATGTTGAAAAAATGAAGATATTAGACTATTTTATGATTGCAAATGGTTAAAAGAATGTGATTAAAGGCTCTTTTCCTATGTCAAAAGTTTTAGTTTTCGAGGGTAATAGCTAAGTATGTTGAAAAAATGAAGATATTAGACTATTTTATGATTGCACATGGTAAAGAATGTGATTAAAGGCTCTTTTCCTATTTCAAAAGTTTTATTTTTCGAGGGTAATAGCTACGTATGTTGAAAAAATGAATATATTAAACTATTTTATGATTGCACATGGTAAAGAATGCGATTAAAGGCTCTTTTCCTATTTCAAAAGTTTTAGTTTTCGAGGGTAATAGCTATGTCTGTGGAAAAAATGAAGATATTAGAATAATTTATGATTACATATGGTAAAGAATGTGATTAAAGGCTCATTTCCTATTTCAAAAGTTTTAGTTTTCGAGGGTAATAGCTACGTATTTTGAAAAAAATGAAGATATTAGACTATTTTATGATTGGATATGGTAAAGAATGTGATTAAAGGCTCTTTTCCTATGTCAAAAATTTTAGTTTTCGAGGGTAATAGCTACGTATGTTGAAAAAATGAAGATATTAGACAATTTTATGATTGCACATGGTAAAGAATGTGATTAAAGGCTCTTTTCCTATTTCAAAAGTTTTAGTTTTCGAGGGTAATAGCTACGTATGTTGAAAAAATGAAGATATTAGACAATTTTATGATTGCACATGGTAAAGAATGTGATTAAAGGCTCTTTTCCTATTTCAAAAGTTTTAGTTTTCGAGGGTAAGAGCTACGTATGTTGAAAAAATGAAGATATTAGACTATTTTATGATTGCAAATGGTAAAGAATGTGATTAAAGGCTCTTTTCCTATTTTAAAAGTTTTAGTTTTCGGGGGTAATAGCTACGTATGTTGAAAAAATGAAGATATTCGACTATTTTATGATTGCAAATGGTAAAGAATGTGATTAAAGGCTCTTTTCCTATTTCAAAAGCTTTAGTTTTCGAGGGTAATAGCTACGTATGTTGAAAAAATGAAGATATTAGACTATTTTATGATTGCAAATGGTAAAGAATGTGATTAAAGGCTCTTTTCCTATGTCAAAAGTTTTAGTTTTCGAGGGTAATAGCTAGGTATGTTGAAAAAATGAAGATATTAGACAATTTTATGATTGCACATGGTAAAGAATGTGATTAAAGGCTCTTTTCCTATGTCAAAAGTTTTAGTTTTCGGGGGTAAGAGCTTTGTCTGTGGAAAAAATGAAGATATTAGACAATTTTATGATAGCACAATGTAAAGAATGTGATTAAAGGCTCTTTTCCTGTGTCAAAAGTTTTAGTTTTCGAGGGTAATAGCTACGTATGTTGAAAAAATGAAGATATTAGACTATTTTATGATTGCAAATGGTAAAGAATGTGATTAAAGGCTCTTTTCCTATGTCAAAAGTTATAGTTTTCGAGGGTAATAGCTACGTATGTTGAAAAAATGAAGATATTAGACTATTTTATGATTGCAAATGGTAAAGAATGTGATTAAAGGCTCTTTTCCTATGTCAAAAGTTTTATTTTTCGAGGGTAATAGCCACGTATGTTGAAAAAATGAAGATATTAGACTATTTTATGATTGCACATGGTAAAGAATGTGATTAAAGGTTCTTTTCCTATTTCAAAAGTTTTAGTTTTCGAGGGTAATAGCTACGTATGTTGAAAAAATGAAGATATTAGACTATTTTATGATTGCACATGGTAAAGAATGTGATTAAAGGCTCTTTTACTATGTCAAAAGTTTTAGTTTTCGAGGGTAATAGCTATGTATGTTGAAAAAATGAAGATATTAGACTATTTTATGATTGCACATGGTAAAGAATATGATTAAAGGCTCTTTTCCTATTTCAAAAGTTTTAGTTTTCGAGGGTAATAGCTACGTATGTTGAAATAATTAAGAAATTAGACAATTTTATGATTGCACATGGTAAAGAATGTGATTAAAGGCTCTTTTCCTATTTCAAAAGTTTTAGTTTTCGGGGTAATAGCTACGTATGTTTAAAAAAATGAAGATATTATACAATTTTATGATTGCACATGGTAAAGAATGTGATTAAAGGCTCTTTTCCTATTTCAAAAGTTTTAGTTTTCGAGGGTAATAGCTACGTATGTTGAAAAAATGAAGATATTAGACAATTTTATGATTGCACATGGTAAAGAATGTGATTAAAGGCTCTTTTCCTATTTCAAAAGTTTTAGTTTTCGAGGGTAATAGCTACGTATGTTGAAAAAATGAAGATATTAGACTATTTTATGATTGGATATGGTAAAGAATGTGATTAAAGGCTCTTTTCCTATTTCAAAAGTTTTAGTTTTCGAGGGTAATAGCTAGGTATGTTGAAAAAATGAAGATATTAGACAATTTTATGATTGCACATGGTTAAGAATGTGATTAAAGGCTCTTTTCCTATGTCAAAAGTTTTAGTTTTCGGGGGTAAGAGCTTTGTCTGTGGAAAAAATGAAGATATTAGACAATTTTATGATAGCACATGGTAAAGAATGTGATTAAAGGCTCTTTTCCTGTGTCAAAAGTTTTAGTTTTCGAGGGTAATAGCTACGTATGTTGAAAAAATGAAGATATTAGACTATTTTATGATTGCAAATGGTAAAGAATGTGATTAAAGGCTCTTTTCCTATGTCAAAAGTTTTAGCTTTCGAGAATAATAGCTACGTATGTTGAAAAAATGAAGATATTAGACAATTTTATGATTGCAAATGGTAAAGAATGTGATTAAAGGCTCTTTTCCTATGTCAAAAGTTTTAGTTTTCGAGGGTAATAGCTACGTATGTTGAAAAAATGAAGATATTAGACTATTTTATGATTGCAAATGGTAAAGAATGTGATTAAAGGCTCTTTTCCTATTTCAAAAGCTTTAGTTTTCGAGGGTAATAGCTACGTATGTTGAAAAAATGAAGATATTAGACTATTTTATGATTGCAAATGGTAAAGAATGTGATTAAAGGCTCTTTTCCTATGTCAAAAAATTTAGTTTTCGAGGGTAATAGCTAGGTATGTTGAAAAAATGAAGATATTAGACAATTTTATGATTGCACATGGTTAAGAATGTGATTAAAGGCTCTTTTCCTATGTCAAAAGTTTTAGTTTTCGGGGGTAAGAGCTTTGTCTGTGGAAAAAATGAAGATATTAGACAATTTTATGATAGCACATGGTAAAGAATGTGATTAAAGGCTCTTTTCCTGTGTCAAAAGTTTTAGTTTTCGAGGGTAATAGCTACGTATGTTGAAAAAATGAAGATATTAGACTATTTTATGATTGCAAATGGTAAAGAATGTGATTAAAGGCTCTTTTCCTATGTCAAAAGTTTTAGTTTTCGAGGGTAATAGCTACGCATGTTGAAAAAATGAAGATATTAGACTATTTTATGATTGCAAATGGTTAAAAGAATGTGATTAAAGGCTCTTTTCCTATGTCAAAAGTTTTAGTTTTCGAGGGTAATAGCTAAGTATGTTGAAAAAATGAAGATATTAGACTATTTTATGATTGCACATGGTAAAGAATGTGATTAAAGGCTCTTTTCCTATTTCAAAAGTTTTATTTTTCGAGGGTAATAGCTACGTATGTTGAAAAAATGAATATATTAAACTATTTTATGATTGCACATGGTAAAGAATGCGATTAAAGGCTCTTTTCCTATTTCAAAAGTTTTAGTTTTCGAGGGTAATAGCTATGTCTGTGGAAAAAATGAAGATATTAGAATAATTTATGATTACATATGGTAAAGAATGTGATTAAAGGCTCATTTCCTATTTCAAAAGTTTTAGTTTTCGAGGGTAATAGCTACGTATTTTGAAAAAAATGAAGATATTAGACTATTTTATGATTGGATATGGTAAAGAATGTGATTAAAGGCTCTTTTCCTATGTCAAAAATTTTAGTTTTCGAGGGTAATAGCTACGTATGTTGAAAAAATGAAGATATTAGACAATTTTATGATTGCACATGGTAAAGAATGTGATTAAAGGCTCTTTTCCTATTTCAAAAGTTTTAGTTTTCGAGGGTAATAGCTACGTATGTTGAAAAAATGAAGATATTAGACAATTTTATGATTGCACATGGTAAAGAATGTGATTAAAGGCTCATTTCCTATTTCAAAAGTTTTTAGTTTTCGAGGGTAATAGCTACGTATTTTGAAAAAATGAAGATATTAGACTATTTTATGATTGGATATGGTAAAGAATGTGATTAAAGGCTCTTTTCCTATTTCAAAAGTTTTAGTTTTCGAGGGTAAGAGCTACGTATGTTGAAAAAATGAAGATATTAGACTATTTTATGATTGCAAATGGTAAAGAATGTGATTAAAGGCTCTTTTCCTATTTTAAAAGTTTTAGTTTTCGGGGGTAATAGCTAAGTATGTTGAAAAAATGAAGATATTAGACTATTTTATGATTGCAAATGGTAAAGAATGTGATTAAAGGCTCTTTTCCTATTTCAAAAGCTTTAGTTTTCGAGGGTAATAGCTACGTATGTTGAAAAAATGAAGATATTAGACTATTTTATGATTGCAAATGGTAAAGAATGTGATTAAAGGCTCTTTTCCTATGTCAAAAGTTTTAGTTTTCGAGGGTAATAGCTAGGTATGTTGAAAAAATGAAGATATTAGACAATTTTATGATTGCACATGGTAAAGAATGTGATTAAAGGCTCTTTTCCTATGTCAAAAGTTTTAGTTTTCGGGGGTAAGAGCTTTGTCTGTGGAAAAAATGAAGATATTAGACAATTTTATGATAGCACATGGTTAAGAATGTGATTAAAGGCTCTTTTCCTGTGTCAAAAGTTTTAGTTTTCGAGGGTAATAGCTACGTATGTTGAAAAAATGAAGATATTAGACTATTTTATGATTGCAAATGGTAAAGAATGTGATTAAAGGCTCTTTTCCTATGTCAAAAGTTATAGTTTTCGAGGGTAATAGCTACGTATGTTGAAAAAATGAAGATATTAGACTATTTTATGATTGCAAATGGTAAAGAATGTGATTAAAGTCTCTTTTCGTATGTCAAAAGTTTTATTTTTCGAGGGTAATAGCTACGTATGTTGAAAAAATGAAGATATTAGACTATTTTATGATTGCACATGGTAAAGAATGTGAATAAAGGTTCTTTTCCTATTTCAAAAGTTTTAGTTTTCGAGGGTAATACCTACGTATGTTGAAAAAATGAAGATATTAGACTATTTTATGATTGCACATGGTAAAGAATGTGATTAAAGGCTCTTTTACTATGTCAAAAGTTTTAGTTTTCGAGGGTAATAGCTATGTATGTTGAAAAAATGAAGATATTAGACTATTTTATGATTGCACATGGTAAAGAATGTGATTTAAGGCTCTTTTCCTATTTCAAAAGTTTTAGTTTTCGAGGTTAATAGCTACGTATGTTAAAAAAATTAAGAAATTAGACAATTTTATGATTGCACATGGTAAAGAATGTGATTAAAGGCTCTTTTCCTATTTCAAAAGTTTTAGTTTTCGGGGGTAATAGCTACGTATGTTGAAAAAATGAAGATATTAGACTATTTTATGATTGCAAATGGTAAAGAATGTGATTAAAGCCTCTTTTCCTATTTCAAAAGTTTTAGTTTTCGAGGGTAATAGCTATGTATGTTGAAAAAATGAAGATATTAGACTATTTTATGATTGCACATGGTAAAGAATATGATTAAAGGCTCTTTTCCTATTTCAAAAGTTTTAGTTTTCGAGGGTAATAGCTACGTATGTTGAAATAATTAAGAAATTAGACAATTTTATGATTGCACATGGTAAAGAATGTGATTAAAGGCTCTTTTCCTATTTCAAAAGTTTTAGTTTTCGGGGGTAATAGCTACGTATGTTTAAAAAAATGAAGATATTATACAATTTTATGATTGCACATGGTAAAGAATGTGATTAAAGGCTCTTTTCCTATTTCAAAAGTTTTAGTTTTCGAGGGTAATAGCTACGTATGTTGAAAAAATGAAGATATTAAACAATTTTATGATTGCACATGGTAAAGAATGTGATTAAAGGCTCTTTTCCTATTTCAAAAGTTTTAGTTTTCGAGGGTAATAGCTACGTATGTTGAAAAAATGAAGATATTAGACTATTTTATGATTGGATATGGTAAAGAATGTGATTAAAGGCTCTTTTCCTATTTCAAAAGTTTTAGTTTTCGAGGGTAATAGCTAGGTATGTTGAAAAAATGAAGATATTAGACAATTTTATGATTGCACATGGTTAAGAATGTGATTAAAGGCTCTTTTCCTATGTCAAAAGTTTTAGTTTTCGGGGGTAAGAGCTTTGTCTGTGGAAAAAATGAAGATATTAGACAATTTTATGATAGCACATGGTAAAGAATGTGATTAAAGGCTCTTTTCCTGTGTCAAAAGTTTTAGTTTTCGAGGGTAATAGCTACGTATGTTGAAAAAATGAAGATATTAGACTATTTTATGATTGCAAATGGTAAAGAATGTGATTAAAGGCTCTTTTCCTATGTCAAAAGTTTTAGCTTTCGAGAATAATAGCTACGTATGTTGAAAAAATGAAGATATTAGACAATTTTATGATTGCAAATGGTAAAGAATGTGATTAAAGGCTCTTTTCCTATGTCAAAAGTTTTAGTTTTCGAGGGTAATAGCTACGTATGTTGAAAAAATGAAGATATTAGACTATTTTATGATTGCAAATGGTAAAGAATGTGATTAAAGGCTCTTTTCCTATTTCAAAAGCTTTAGTTTTCGAGGGTAATAGCTACGTATGTTGAAAAAATGAAGATATTAGACTATTTTATGATTGCAAATGGTAAAGAATGTGATTAAAGGCTCTTTTCCTATGTCAAAAAATTTAGTTTTCGAGGGTAATAGCTAGGTATGTTGAAAAAATGAAGATATTAGACAATTTTATGATTGCACATGGTTAAGAATGTGATTAAAGGCTCTTTTCCTATGTCAAAAGTTTTAGTTTTCGGGGGTAAGAGCTTTGTCTGTGGAAAAAATGAAGATATTAGACAATTTTATGATAGCACATGGTAAAGAATGTGATTAAAGGCTCTTTTCCTGTGTCAAAAGTTTTAGTTTTCGAGGGTAATAGCTACGTATGTTGAAAAAATTAAGATATTAGACTATTTTATGATTGCAAATGGTAAAGAATGTGATTAAAGGCTCTTTTCCT
This sequence comes from Artemia franciscana, assembly GCF_032884065.1. Taxonomy (NCBI): domain Eukaryota; kingdom Metazoa; phylum Arthropoda; class Branchiopoda; order Anostraca; family Artemiidae; genus Artemia; species Artemia franciscana. The sequence goes on along the minus strand of NW_027063211.1, from coordinate 19,186 downwards.
ATGTCAAAAGTTTTAGTTTTCGAGGGTAATAGCTACGCATGTTGAAAAAATGAAGATATTAGACTATTTTATGATTGCAAATGGTAAAGAATGTGATTAAAGGCTCTTTTCCTATGTCAAAAGTTTTAGTTTTCGAGGGTAATAGCTAAGTATGTTGAAAAAATGAAGATATTAGACTATTTTATGATTGCACATGGTAAAGAATGTGATTAAAGGCTCTTTTCCTATTTCAAAAGTTTTATTTTTCGAGGGTAATAGCTACGTATGTTGAAAAAATGAATATATTAAACTATTTTATGATTGCACATGGTAAAGAATGTGATTAAAGGCTCTTTTCCTATTTCAAAAGTTTTAGTTTTCGAGGGTAATAGCTATGTCTGTGGAAAAAATGAAGATATTAGAATAATTTATGATTGCATATGGTAAAGAATGTGATTAAAGGCTCATTTCCTATTTCAAAAGTTTTAGTTTTCGAGGGTAATAGCTACGTATTTTGAAAAAAATGAAGATATTAGACTATTTTATGATTGGATATGGTAAAGAATGTGATTAAAGGCTCTTTTCCTATGTCAAAAATTTTAGTTTTCGAGGGTAATAGCTACGTATGTTGAAAAAATGAAGATATTAGACAATTTTATGATTGCACATGGTAAAGAATGTGATTAAAGGCTCTTTTCCTATTTCAAAAGTTTTAGTTTTCGAGGGTAATAGCTACGTATGTTGAAAAAATGAAGATATTAGACAATTTTATGATTGCACATGGTAAAGAATGTGATTAAAGGCTCATTTCCTATTTCAAAAGTTTTAGTTTTCGAGGGTAATAGCTACGTATTTTGAAAAAATGAAGATATTAGACTATTTTATGATTGGATATGGTAAAGAATGTGATTAAAGGCTCTTTTCCTATTTCAAAAGTTTTAGTTTTCGAGGGTAAGAGCTACGTATGTTGAAAAAATGAAGATATTAGACTATTTTATGATTGCAAATGGTAAAGAATGTGATTAAAGGCTCTTTTCCTATTTTAAAAGTTTTAGTTTTCGGGGGTAATAGCTAAGTATGTTGAAAAAATGAAGATATTAGACTATTTTATGATTGCAAATGGTAAAGAATGTGATTAAAGGCTCTTTTCCTATTTCAAAAGCTTTAGTTTTCGAGGGTAATAGCTACGTATGTTGAAAAAATGAAGATATTAGACTATTTTATGATTGCAAATGGTAAAGAATGTGATTAAAGGCTCTTTTCCTATGTCAAAAGTTTTAGTTTTCGAGGGTAATAGCTAGGTATGTTGAAAAAATGAAGATATTAGACAATTTTATGATTGCACATGGTAAAGAATGTGATTAAAGGCTCTTTTCCTATGTCAAAAGTTTTAGTTTTCGGGGTAAGAGCTTTGTCTGTGGAAAAAATGAAGATATTAGACAATTTTATGATAGCACATGGTTAAGAATGTGATTAAAGGCTCTTTTCCTGTGTCAAAAGTTTTAGTTTTCGAAGGTAATAGCTACGTATGTTGAAAAAATGAAGATATTAGACTATTTTATGATTGCAAATGGTAAAGAATGTGATTAAAGGCTCTTTTCCTATGTCAAAAGTTATAGTTTTCGAGGGTAATAGCTACGTATGTTGAAAAAATGAAGATATTAGACTATTTTATGATTGCAAATGGTAAAGAATGTGATTAAAGTCTCTTTTCGTATGTCAAAAGTTTTATTTTTCGAGGGTAATAGCTACGTATGTTGAAAAAATGAAGATATTAGACTATTTTATGATTGCACATGGTAAAGAATGTGAATAAAGGTTCTTTTCCTATTTCAAAAGTTTTAGTTTTCGAGGGTAATACCTACGTATGTTGAAAAAATGAAGATATTAGACTATTTTATGATTGCACATGGTAAAGAATGTGATTAAAGGCTCTTTTCCTATTTCAAAAGTTTTAGTTTTCGGGGGTAATAGCTACGTATGTTGAAAAAATGAAGATATTAGACTATTTTATGATTGCAAATGGTAAAGAATGTGATTAAAGCCTCTTTTCCTATTTCAAAAGTTTTAGTTTTCGAGGGTGATAGCTACGTAGTTGAAAAATGAAGATATTAGACTATTTTATGATTGTACATGGTAAAGAATGTGATTAAAGGCTCTTTTCCTATTTCAAAAGTTTTAGTTTTCGAGGGTAATAGCTACGTATGTTGAAAAAATGAAGATATTAGACAATTTTATGATTACACATGGTAAAGAATGTGATTAAAGGCTCTCTTCCTATTTCAAAAGTTTTAGTTTTCGGGGGTAATAGCTACGTATGTTTAAAAAAATGAAGATATTATACAATTTTATGATTGCACATAAAACTTTCGAGGGTAATAGCGTATCGAAACTAAAACTCGAAAACTAAAACTTTTGAAATAGGAAAAGAGCCTTTAAGCACTTTCTTTACCATGTGCAATCATAAAATAGTCTAATATCTTCATTTTTCCAACATACGTAGCTATTACCCTCGAAAACTAAAACTTTTGACATAGGAAAAGAGCCTTTAATCACATTCGTTACCATTTGCAATTATAAAATAGTCTAATATCTTCATTTTTTCATCATACGTAGCTATTACCCTCGGAAACTAAAACTTTTGACATAGGAAAAGAGCCTTTAATCACATTCTTACCATTTGCAATCATAAAATAGTCTAATATCTTCATTTTTTCACATACGTAGCTATTACCCTCGAAACTAAAACTTTTGAAATAGGAAAAGAGCCTTTAAGCACTTTCTTTACCATGTGCAATCATAAAATACTCTAATATCTTCATTTTTTCAACATACGTAGCTATTACCCTCGAAAACTAAAACTTTTGACATAGGAAAAGAGCCTTTAATCATATTCTTTACCATTTGCAATCATAAAATAGTCTAATATCTTCATTTTTTCAACATACGTAGCTATTACCCTCGAAAACTAAAACTTTTGGAATAGGAAAAGAGCCTTTAAGCACTTTCTTTACCATTTGCAATCATAAAATAGTCTAATATCTTCATTTTTTCAACATACGTAGCCATTACCCTCGAAAACTAAAACTTTTGAAATAGGAAAAGAGCCTTTAAGCACTTTCTTTACCATGTGCAATCATAAAATAGTCTAATATCTTCATTTTTCCAACATACGTAGCTATTACCCTCGAAAACGAAAACTTTTTGAAATAGGAAAAGAGCCTTTAATCACATTCTTTACCATTTGCAATCATAAAATAGTCTAATATCTTCATTTTTTCAACATACGTAGCTATTACCCTCGAAAACTAAAACTTTTGAAATAGGAAAAGAGCCTTTAAGCACTTTCTTTACCATGTGTAATCATAAAATAGTCTAATATCTTCATTTTTCCAACAAAGGTAGCTATTCCCCACGAAAACGAAAACTTTGAAATAGGAAAAGAGCCTTTAATCACATTCTTTACCAATTGCAATCATAAAATAGTCTAATATCTTCATTTTTCAACATACGTAGCTATTACCCTCGAAAAGTAAAACTTTTGAAATAGGAAAAGAGCCTTTAATCACATTCTTTACCATGTGCAATCATAAAATAGTCCAATATCTTCATTTTTTCAACATACGTAGCTATTACCCTCGAAAACTAAAACTTTTGACATAGGAAAAGAAACTTTAATCACATTCTTTACCATTTGCAATCATAAAATAGTCTAATATCTTCATTTTTTCAACATACGTAGCTATTACCCTCGAAAACTAAAACTTTTGAAATAGGAAAAGAGCCTTTAAGCACTTTTCTTTACCATGTGCAATCATAAAATAGTCTAATTTCTTCATTTTTCCAACATACGTAGCTATTACCCTCAAAAACTAAAACTTTTGACATAGGAAAAGAGCCTTTAATCACATTCGTTACCATTTGCAATTATAAAATAGTCTAATATCTTCATTTTTTCAACATACGTAGCTATTACCCTCGAAACTAAAACTTTTGACATAGCAAAAGAGCCTTTAATCACATTCGTTACCATTTGCAATTATAAAATAGTCTAATATCTTCATTTTTTCATCATACGTAGCTATTACCCTCGAAAACTAAAACTTTTGACATAGGAAAAGAGCCTTTAATCACATTCTTTACCATTTGCAATCATAAAATAGTCTAATATCTTCATTTTTTCAACATAAGTAGCTATTACCCTCGAAAACTAAAACTTTTGACATAGAAAAAGAGCCTTTAATCACATTCTTTACCATTTGCAATCATAAAATAGTCTAATATCTTCATTTTTTCAACATACGTAGCTATTACCCTCGAAAACTAAAACTTTTGAAATAGGAAAAGAGCCTTTAAGCACTTTCTTTACCATGTGCAATCATAAAATACTCTAATATCTTCATTTTTTCAACATACGTAGCTATTACCCTCGAAAACTAAAACTTTTGACATAGGAAAAGAGCCTTTAATCATATTCTTACCATTTGCAATCATAAAATAGTCTAATATCTTCATTTTTTCAACATACGTAGCTATTACCCTCGAAAACTAAAACTTTTGGAATAGGAAAAGAGCCTTTAAGCACTTTCTTTACATTTGCAATCATAAAAATAGTCTAATATCTTCATTTTTTCAACATACGTAGCTATTACCCTCGAAAACTAAAACTTTTGAAATAGGAAAAGAGCCTTTAAGCACTTTCTTTACCATGTGTAATCATAAAATAGTCTAATATCTTCATTTTTCCAACAAAGGTAGCTATTCCCCACGAAAACGAAAACTTTTGAAATAGGAAAAGAGCCTTTAATCACATTCTTTACCAATTGCAATCATAAAATAGTCTAATATCTTCATTTTTTCAACATACGTAGCTATTACCCTCGAAAAGTAAAACTTTTGAAATAGGAAAAGAGCCTTTAATCACATTCTTTACCATGTGCAATCATAAAATAGTCCAATATCTTCATTTTTTCAACATACGTAGCTATTACCCTCGAAAACTAAAACTTTTGACATAGGAAAAGAAACTTTAATCACATTCTTTACCATTTGCAATCATAAAATAGTCTAATATCTTCATTTTTTCAACATACGTAGCTATTACCCTCGAAAACTAAAACTTTTGAAATAGGAAAAGAGCCTTTAAGCACTTTCTTTACCATGTGCAATCATAAAATAGTCTAATTTCTTCATTTTTCCAACATACGTAGCTATTACCCTCAAAAACTAAAACTTTTGACATAGGAAAAGAGCCTTAAATCACATTCGTTACCATTTGCAATTATAAAATAGTCTAATATCTTCATTTTTTCAACATACGTAGCTATTACCCTCGAAAACTAAAACTTTTGACATAGCAAAAGAGCCTTTAATCACATTCGTTACCATTTGCAATTATAAAATAGTCTAATATCTTCATTTTTTCATCATACGTAGCTATTACCCTCGAAACTAAAACTTTTGACATAGGAAAAGAGCCTTTAATCACATTCTATACCATTTGCAATCATAAAATAGTCTAATATCTTCATTTTTTCAACATAAGTAGCTATTACCCTCGAAAACTAAAACTTTTGACATAGAAAAAGAGCCTTTAATCACATTCTTTACCATTTGCAATCATAAAATAGTCTAATATCTTCATTTTTTCAACATACGTAGCTATTACCCTCGAAAACTAAAACTTTTGAAATAGGAAAAGAGCCTTTAAGCACTTTTTTTACCATGTGCAATCATAAAATAATCTAATATCTTCATTTTTCCAACATACGTAGCTATTACCCTCGAAAACTAAAACTTTTAACATAGGAAAAGAGCCTTTAATCACATTTTTTACCATGTGGAATCATAAAATAGTCTAATATCTTCATTTTTCCAACATACGTAGCTATTACCCTCGAAAACGAAAACTTTTGAAATATGAAAAGAGCCTTTAATCACATTCTTTACCATTTACAATCATAAAATAGTCTAATATCTTCATTTTTTCAACATACGTAGCTATTACCCTCGAAAACTAAAACTTTTGAAATAGGAAAGAGCCTTTAAGCACTTTCTTTACCATGTGCAATCATAAAATAGTCTAATATCTTCATTTTTCCAACATACGTAGCTATTACCCTCGAAAACTAAAACTTTTGACATAGGAAAAGAGCCTTTAATCACATTCGTTACCATTTGCAATTATAAAATAGTCTAATATCTTCATTTTTTCATCATACGTAGCTATTACCCTCGAAAACTAAAACTTTTGACATAGGAAAAGAGCCTTTAATCACATTCTCTACCATTTGCAATCATAAAATTGTCTAATATCTTCATTTTTTCAACATACGTAGCTATTACCCTCGAAAACTAAAACTTTTGAAATAGGAAAAGAGCCTTTAAGCACTTTCTTTACCATGTGCAATCACAAAATAGTCTAATATCTTCATTTTTTCAAAATACGTAGCTATTACCCTCGAAAACTAAAATTTTTGACATAGGAAAAGAGGCTTTAATCACATTCTTTACCATTTGCAATCATAAAATAGTCTAATATCTTCATTTTTTCAACATACGTAGCTATTACCCTCGAAAACTAAAACTTTTGAAATAGGAAAAGAGCCTTTAAGCACTTTCTTTACCATGTGCAATCATAAAATAGTCTAATATCTATATTTTTCCAACATACGTAGCTATTACCCTCGAAAACTAACACTTTTGACATAGGAAAAAAGCCTTTAATCACATTCTTTACCATGTGCAATCATAAAATAGTCTAATATCTTCATTTTTCCAACATACTTAGCTATTACCCTCGAAAACTAAAACTTTTGAAATAGGAAAAGAGCCTTTAAGCACTTTCTTTACCATGTGCAATCATAAAATAGTCTAATATCTTCATTTTTCCAACATACGTAGCTATTACCCTCGAACACTTAAACTTTTGAAATAGGAAAAGAGCCTTTAAGCACTTTCTTTACCATGTGCAATCATAAAATAGTCTAACATCTTCATTTTTCCAACATACGTAGCTATTATCCTCGAAAACTAAAACTTTTGACATAGGAAAAGAGCCTTTAATCACATTCTTTACCATGTGCAATCATAAAATAGTCTAATATCTTCATTTTTCCAACATACGTAGCTATTACCCTCGAAAACGAAAACTTTTGAAATAGGACTAGAGTCTTTAATCACATTCTTTACCATTTGCAATCATAAAATAGTCTAATATCTTCATTTTTTCAACATACGTAGCTATTACCCTCGAAAACTAAAACTTTTGACATAGGAAAAGAGCCTTTAATCACATTCGTTACCATTTGCAATCATAAAATAGTCTAATATCTTCATTTTTTCATCATACGTAGCTATTACCCTCGAAAACTAATACTTTTGACATAGGAAAAGAGCCTTTAATCACATTCTTTACCATTTGCAATCATAAAATAGTCTAATATCTTCATTTTTTCAACATACGTAGCTATTACCCTCGAAAACTAAACTTTTGAAATAGGAAAAGAGCCTTTAAGCACTTTCTTTACCATGTGCAATCATAAAATAGTCTAATATCTTCATTTTTTCAACATACGTAGCTATTACCCTCGAAAACTAAAACTTTTGACATAGGAAAAGAGCCTTTAATCACATTCTTTACCATTTGCAATCATAAAATAGTCTAATATCTTCATTTTTTCAACATACGTAGCTATTACCCTCGAAAACTAAAACTTTTGAAATAGGAAAAGAGCCTTTAAGCACTTTCTTTACCATTTGCAATCATAAAATAGTCTAATATCTTCATTTTTTCAACATACGTAGCTATTACCCTCGAAAACTAAAACTTTTGAAATAGGAAAAGAGCCTTTAAGCACTTTCTTTACCATGTGCAATCATAAAATAGTCTAATATCTTCATTTTTCCAACATACGTAGCTATTACCCTCGAAAACGAAAACTTTTGAAATAGGAAAAGAGCCTTTAATCACATTCTTTACCATTTGCAATCATAAAATAGTCTAATATCTTCATTTTTTCAACATACGTAGCTATTACCCTCGAAAACTAAAACTTTTGAAATAGGAAAAGAGCCTTTAAGCACTTTCTTTACCATGTGCAATCATAAAATAGTCTAATATCTTCATTTTTCAACATACGTAGCTATTACCCTCGAAAACGAAAACTTTTGAAATAGGAAAAGAGCCTTTAATCACATTCTTTACCATTTGCAATCATAAAACAGTCTAATATCTTCATTTTTTCAACATACGTAGCTATTACCCTCGATAACTAAAACTTTTGAAATAGGAAAAGAGCCTTTAATCACATTCTTTACCATGTGCAATCATAAAATAGTCTAATATATTCATTTTTTCAACATACGTAGCTATTACCCTCGAAAATTAAAACTTTTGAAATAGGAAAAGAGCCTTTAAGCACTTTCTTTACCATGTGCAATCATAAATAGTCTAATATCTTCATTTTTCCAACATACGTAGCTATTACCCTCGAAAACTAAAACTTTTGACATAGGAAAAGAGCCTTTAATCACATTCGTTACCATTTGCAATTATAAAATAGTCTAATATCTTCATTTTTTCAACATACGTAGCTATTACCCTCGAAAACTAAAACTTTTGACATAGGAAAAGAGCCTTTAATCACATTCGTTACCATTTGGAATTATAAAATAGTCTAATATCTTCATTTTTTCATCATACGTAGCTATTACCCTCGAAAACTAAATTTTTTGACATAGGAAAAGAGCCTTTAATCACATTCTTTACCATTTGCAATCATAAAATAGTCTAATATCTTCATTTTTTCAACATACGTAGCTATTACCCTCGAAAACTAAAACTTTTGAAATAGGAAAAGAGCCTTTAAGCACTTTCTTTACCATGTGAAATCATAAAATAGTCTAATATCTTCATTTTTCCAACATACGTAGCTATTACCCTCGAAAACTAAAACTTTTGACATTTGAAAAGAGCCTTTAATCACATTCGTTACCATTTGCAATTATAAAATAGTCTAATATCTTCATTTTTTCATCATACGTAGCTATTATCCTCGAAAACTAAAACTTTTGACATAGGAAAAGAGCCTTTAATCACATTCTTACCATTTGCAATCATAAAATAGTCTAATATCTTCATTTTTTCAACATACGTAGCTATTACCCTCGAAAACTAAAACTTTGGAATAGGAAAAGAGCCTTTAAGCACTTTCTTTACCATGTGCAATCATAAAATAGTCTAATATCTTCATTTTTTCAACATACGTAGCTATTACCCTCGAAAACTAAAACTTTTGACATAGGAAAAGAGCCTTTAATCACATTCTTTACCATTTGCAATCATAAAATAGTCTAGTACTTTTACCATTTGCAATCATAAAATAGTACCATGTGCAATCATAAAATAGTCTAATATCTTCATTTTTCCAACATACGTAGCTATTACCCTCGAAAACTAAAACTTTTGACATAGGAAAAGAGCCTTTAATCACATTCGTTACCATTTGCAATTATAAAATAGTCTAATATCTTCATTTTTTCATCATACGTAGCTATTACCCTCGAAAACTAAAACTTTTGACATAGGAAAAGAGCCTTTAATCACATTCTCTACCATTTGCAATCATAAAATAGTCTAATATCTTCATTTTTTCAACATACGTAGCTATTACCCTCGAAAACTAAAACTTTTGAAATAGGAAAAGAGCCTTTAAGCACTTTCTTTACCATGTGCAATCACAAAATAGTCTAATATCTTCATTTTTTCAAAATACGTAGCTATTACCCTCGAAAACTAAAATTTTTGACATAGGAAAAGAGGCTTTAATCACATTCTTTACCATTTGCAATCATAAAATAGTCTAATATCTTCATTTTTTCAACATACGTAGCTATTACCCTCGAAAACTAAAACTTTTGAAATAGGGAAAAGAGCCTTTAAGCACTTTCTTTACCATGTGCAATCATAAAATAGTCTAATATCTATATTTTTCCAACATACGTAGCTATTACCCTCGAAAACTAACACTTTTGACATAGGAAAAGAGCCTTTAATCACATTCTTTAACATGTGCAATCATAAAATAGTCTAATATCTTCATTTTTCCAACATACTTAGCTATTACCCTCGAAAACTAAAACTTTTGAAATAGGAAAAGAGCCTTTAAGCACTTTCTTTACCATGTGCAATCATAAAATAGTCTAATATCTTCATTTTCCACATACGTAGCTATTACCCTCGAACACTTAAACTTTTGAAATAGGAAAAGAGCCTTTAAGCACTTTCTTTACCATGGTGCAATCATAAAATAGTCTAATATCTTCATTTTTCCAACATACGTAGCTATTACCCTCGAAAACTAAAACTTTTGACATAGGAAAAGAGCCTTTAATCACATTCTTTACCATGTGCAATCATAAAATAGTCTAATATCTTCATTTTTCCAACATACGTAGCTATTACCCTCGAAAACGAAAACTTTTGAAATAGGACTAGAGTCTTTAATCACATTCTTTACCATTTGCAATCATAAAATAGTCTAATATCTTCATTTTTTCAACATACGTAGCTATTACCCTCGAAAACTAAAACTTTTGACATAGGAAAAGAGCCTTTAATCACATTCGTTACCATTTGCAATTATAAAATAGTCTAATATCTTCATTTTTTCATCATACGTAGCTATTACCCTCGAAAACTAATACTTTTGACATAGGAAAAGAGCCTTTAATCACATTCTTTACCATTTGCAATCATAAAATAGTCCTATATCTTCATTTTTTCAACATACGTAGCTATTACCCTCGAAACTAAACTTTTGAAATAGGAAAAGAGCCTTTAAGCACTTTCTTTACCATGTGCAATCATAAAATAGTCTAATATCTTCATTTTTTCAACATACGTAGCTATTACCCTCGAAAACTAAAACTTTTGACATAGGAAAAGAGCCTTTAATCACATTCTTTACCATTTGCAATCATAAAATAGTCTAATATCTTCATTTTTTCAACATACGTAGCTATTACCCTCGAAAACTAAAACTTTGAAATAGGAAAAGAGCCTTTAAGCACTTTCTTTACCATTTGCAATCATAAAATAGTCTAATATCTTCATTTTTTCAACAAACGTAGCTATTACCCTCGAAAACTAAAACTTTTGAAATAGGAAAAGAGCCTTTAATCACATTCTTTACCATTTGCAATCATAAAATAGTCTAATATCTTCATTTTTTCAACATACGTAGCTATTACCCTCGAAAACTAAAACTTTTGAAATAGGAAAAGAGCCTTTAAGCACTTTCTTTACCATGTGCAATCATAAATAGTCTAATATCTTCATTTTTTCCAACATACGTAGCTATTACCCTCGAAAACGAAAACTTTTGAAATAGGAAAAGAGCCTTTAATCACATTCTTTACCATTTGCAATCATAAAATAGTCTAATATCTTCATTTTTTCAACATACGTAGCTATTACCCTCGAAAACTAAAACTTTTGAAATAGGAAAAGAGCCTTTAAGCACTTTCTTTACCATGTGCAATCATAAAATAGTCTAATATCTTCATTTTTCAACATACGTAGCTATTACCCTCGAAAACGAAAACTTTTGAAATAGGAAAAGAGCCTTTAATCACATTCTTTACAATTTGCAATCATAAAACAGTCTAATATCTTCATTTTTTCAACATACGTAGCTATTACCCTCGATAACTAAAACTTTTGAAATAGGAAAAGAGCCTTTAATCACATTCTTTACCATGTGCAATCATAAAATAGTCTAATATCTTCATTTTTTCAACATACGTAGCTATTACCCTCGAAAACTAAAACTTTTGACATAGGAAAAGAGCCTTTAATCACATTCTTTACCATTTGCAATCATAAAATAGTCTAATATCTTCATTTTTTCAACATACGTAGCTATTACCCTCGAAAACTAAAACTTTTGAAATAGGAAAAGAGCCTTTAAGCACTTTCTTTACCATGTGCAATCATAAAATAGTCTAATATCTTCATTTTTCCAACATACGTAGCTATTACCCTCGAAAACTAAAACTTTTGACATAAGAAAAGAGCCTTTAATCACATTCGTTACCATTTGCAATTATAAAATAGTCTAATATCTTCATTTTTTCAACATACGTAGCTATTACCCTCGAAAACTAAAACTTTTGACATAGGAAAAGAGCCTTTAATCACATTCGTTACCATTTGCAATTATAAAATAGTCTAATATCTTCATTTTTTCATCATACGTAGCTATTACCCTCGAAAACTAAAACTTTTGACATAGGAAAAGAGCCTTTAATCACATTCTTTACCATTTGCAATCATAAAATAGTCTAATATCTTCATTTTTTCAACATACGTAGCTATTACCCTCGAAAACTAAAACTTTTGAAATAGGAAAAGAGCCTTTAAGCACTTTCTTTACCATGTGCAATCATAAAATAGTCTGATATCTTCATTTTTCCAACATACGTAGCTATTACCCTCGAAAACTAAAACTTTTGACATAGGAAAAGAGCCTTTAATCACATTCGTTACCATTTGCAATTATAAAATAGTCTAATATCTTCATTTTTTCATCATACGTAGCTATTATCCTCGAAAACTAAAACTTTTGACATAGGAAAAGAGCCTTTAATCACATTCTTTACCATTTGCAATCATAAATAGTCTAATATCTTCATCTTTTCAACATACGTAGCTATTACCCTCGAAAACTAAAACTTTGGAAATAGGAAAAGAGCCTTTTAAGCACTTTCTTTACCATGTGCAATCATAAAATAGTCTAATATCTTCATTTTTTCAACATACGTAGCTATTACCCTCGAAAACTAAAACTTTTGACATAGGAAAAGAGCCTTTAATCACATTCTTTACCATTTGCAATCATAAAATAGTCTAATATCTTCATTTTTTCAACATACGTAGCTATTACCCTCGAAAACTAAAACTTTTGAAATAGGAAAAGAGCCTTTAAGCGCTTTCTTTACCATTTGCAATCATAAAATAGTCTAATATCTTCATTTTTCCAACATACGTAGCTATTACCCTCGAAAACTAAAACTTTTGAAATAGGAAAAGAGCCTTTAAGCACATTCTTTACTATGTGCAATCATAAAATAGTCTAATATCTTCATTTTTCCAACATACGTAGCTATTACCCTCGAAAACTAAAACTTTTGACATAGGAAAAGAGCCTTTAATCACATTCGTTACCATTTGCAATTATAAAATAGTCTAATATCTCAACATACGTAGCTATTACCCTCGAAAACTAAAACTTTTGAAATAGGAAAAGAGCATTTAAGCACTTTCTTTACCATGTGCAATCATAAAATAGTCTAATATCTTCATTTTTCCAACATACGTAGCTATTACCCTCGAAAACGAAAACTTTTGAAATAGGAAAAGAGCCTTTAATCACATTCTTTACCATTTGCAATCATAAAATAGTCTAATATCTTCATTTTTCAACATACGTAGCTATTACCCTCGAAAACTAAAACTTTTGAAATAGGAAAAGAGCCTTTAAGCACTTTCTTTACCATGTGCAATCATAAAATAGTCTAATATCTTCATTTTTCCAACATACGTAGCTATTACCCTCGAAAACTAAAACTTTTGAAATAGGAAAAGAGCCTTTAAGCACTTTCTTTACCATGTGCAATCATAAAATAGTCTAATATCTTCATTTTTCCAACATACGTAGCTATTACCCTCGAAAACTAAAACTTTTGACATAGGAAAAGAGCCTTTAATCACATTCTTTACCATGTGCAATCATAAAATAGTCTAATATCGTCATTTTTCCAACCTACGTAGCTATTACCCTCGAAAACGAAAACTCTTGAAATAGGAAAAGAGCCTTTAATCACATTCCTTACCATTTGCAATCATAAAATAGTCTAATATCTTCATTTTTTCAACATACGTAGCTATTACCCTCGAAAACTAAAACTTTTGAAATAGGAAAAGAGCCTTTAAGCACTTTCTTTACCATGTGCAATCATAAAATAGTCTAATATCTTCATTTTTTCAACATACGTAGTTATTACCCTCGAAAACTAAAACTTTTGACATAGGAAAAGAGCCTTTAATCACATTCGTTACCATTTGCAATTATAAAATAGTCTAATATCTTCATTTTTTCATCATACGTAGCTATTACCCTCGAAAACTAAAACTTTTGACATAGGAAAAGAGCCTTTAAGCACTTTCTTTACCATGTGCAATCATAAAATAGTCTAATATCTTCATTTTTCCAACATACGTAGCTATTACCCTCGAAAACTAAAACTTTGGAAATAGGAAAAGAGCCTTTAATCACATTCTTTACCATTTGCAATCATAAAATAGTCTAATATCTTCATTTTTCCAACATACGTAGCTATTACCCTCGAAAACGAAAACTTTTGAAATAGGAAAAGAGCCTTTAATCACATTCTTTACCATTTGCAATCATAAAATAGTCTAATATCTTCATTTTTTCAACATACGTAGCTATTACCCTCGAAAACTAAAACTTTTGAAATAGGAAAAGAGCCTTTAAGCACTTTCTTTACCATGTGCAATCATAAAATAGTCTAATATCTTCATTTTTCCAACATACGTAGCTATTACCCTAGAAAACTAAAACTTTTGACATAGGAAAAGAGCCTTTAATCACATTCGTTACCATTTGCAATTATAAAATAGTCTAATATCTTCATTTTTTCATCATACGTAGCTATTACCCTCGAAAACTAAAACTTTTGACATAGGAAAGGAGCCTTTAATCACATTCTCTACCATTTGCAATAATAAAATAGTCTAATATCTTCATTTTTTCAACATACGTAGCTATTACCCTCGAAAACTAAAACTTTTGAAATAGGAAAAGAGCCTTTAAGCACTTTCTTTACCATGTGCAATCATAAAATAGTCTAATATCTTCATTTTTTCAACATACGTAGCTATTACCCTAGAAAACTAAAACTTTTGACATAGGAAAAGAGCCTTTAATCACATTCTCTACCATTTGCAATCATAAAATAGTCTAATATCTTCATTTTTTCAACATACGTAGCTATTACCCTCGAAAACTAAAACTTTTGAAATAGGAAAAGAGCCTTTAAGCACTTTCTTTACCATGTGCAATCATAAAATAGTCTAATATCTTCATTTTTTCAACATACGTAGCTATTACCCTAGAAAACTAAAACTTTTGACATAGGAAAAGAGGTTTTAATCACATTCTTTACCATTTGCAATCATAAAATAGTCTAATATCTTCATTTTTTCAACATACGTAGCTATTACCCTCGAAAACTAAAACTTTTGAAATAGGAAAAGAGCATTTAAGCACTTTCTTTACCATGTGCAATCATAAAATAGTCTAATATCTTCATTTTTCCAACATACGTAGCTATTACCCTCGAAACTAAAACTTTTGACATAAGAAAAGAGCCTTTAATCACATTCTTTTACCATGTGCAATCATAAAATAGTCTAATATCTTCATTTTTCCAACATACGTAGCTATTACCCTCGAAAACGAAAACTTTTGAAATAGGAAAAGAGCCTTTAATCACATTCTTTACCATTTGCAATCATAAAATAGTCTAATATCTTCATTTTTTCAACATACGTAGCATATACCCTCGAAAACTAAAACTTTTGAAATAGGAAAAGAGCCTTTAAGCACTTTCTTTACCATGTGCAATCATAAAATAGTCTAATATCTTCATTTTTCCAACATACGTAGCTATTACCCTCGAAAACGAAAACTTTGAAATAGGAAAAGAGCCTTTAATCACATTCTTTACCATTTGCAATCATAAAATAGTCTAATATCTTCATTTTTTCAACATACGTAGCTATTACCCTCGAAAACTAAAACTTTTGAAATAGGAAAAGAGCATTTAAGCGACTTTCTTTACATGTGCAATCATAAAATAGTCTAATATCTTCATTTTTCCAACATACGTAGCTATTACCCTCGAAAACTAAAACTTTTGACATAGGAAAAGAGCCTTTAATCACATTCTTTACCATGTGCAATCATAAAATAGTCTAATATCTTCATTTTTCCAACATACGTAGCTATTACCCTCGAAAACGAAAACTTTTGAAATAGGAAAAGAGCCTTTAATCACATTCTTTACCATTTGCAATCATAAAATAGTCTAATATCTTCATTTTTTCAACATACGTAGCTATTACCCTCGAAAACTAAAACTTTTGAAATAGGAAAAGAGCCTTTAAGCACTTTCTTTACCATGTGCAATCATAAAATAGTCTAATATCTTCATTTTTCCAACATACGTAGCTATTACCCTCGAAAACGAAAACTTTTGAAATAGAAAAAGAGCCTTTAATCACATTCTTTACCATTTGCAATCATAAAATAGTCTAATATCTTCATTTTTTCAACATACGTAGCTATTACCCTCGAAAACTAAAACTTTTGAAATAGGAAAAGAGCCTTTAATCACATTCTTTACCATATGCAATCATAAAATAGTCTAATATCTTCATTTTTTCAACATACGTAGCTATTATCCTCGAAAACTAAAACTTTTGAAATAGGAAAAGAGCCTTTAATCACATTCTTTACCATTTGCAATCATAAAATAGTCTAATATCTTCATTTTTTTCAACATACGCAGCTATTACCCTCGAAAACTAAAACTTTTGAAATAGGAAAAGAGCCTTTAAGCACTTTCTTTACCATGTGCAATCATAAAATAGTCTAATATCTTCATTTTTCCAACATACGTAGCTATTACCCTCGAAAACGAAAGCTTTTGAAATAGGAAAAGAGCCTTTAATCACATTCTTTACCATTTGCAATCATAAAATAGTCTAATATCTTCATTTTTTCAACATACGTAGCTATTACCCTCGAAAACTAAAACTTTTGAAATAGGAAAAGAGCCTTTAATCACATTCTTTACCATGTGCAATCATAAAATAGTCTAATATCTTCATTTTTTTAACATACGTAGCTATTACCCTCGAAAACTAAAACTTTTGAAATAGGAAAAGAGCCTTTAAGCACTTTCTTTACCATGTGCAATCATAAAATAGTCTAATATCTTCATTTTTTCAACATACGTAGCTATTAACCTCGAAACTAAAACTTTTGACATAGGAAAAGAGCCTTTAATCACATTCGTTACCATTTGCAATTATAAAATAGTCTAATATCTTCATTTTTTCAACATACGTAGCTATTACCCTCGAAAACTAAAACTTTTGACATAGGAAAAGAGCCTTTAATCACATTCGTTACCATTTGCAATTATAAAATAGTCTAATATCTTCATTTTTTCATCATACGTAGCTATTACCCTCGAAAAGTAAAACTTTTGACATAGGAAAAGAGCCTTTAATCACATTCTTTACCATTTGCAATCATAAAATAGTCTAATATCTTCATTTTTTCAACATACGTAGCTATTACCCTCGAAAACTAAAACTTTTGAAATAGGAAAAGAGACTTTAAGCACTTTCTTTACCATGTGCAATCATAAAATAGTCTAATATCTTCAATTTCCAACATACGTAGCTATTACCCTCGAAAACTAAAACTTTTGAAATAGGAAAAGAGCCTTTAAGCACTTTCTTTACCATGTGCAATCATAAAATAGTCTAATATCTTCATTTTTCCAACATACGTAGCTATTACCCTCGAAAACTAAAACTTTTGACATAGGAAAAGAGCCTTTAATCACATTCTTTACCATGTGCAATCATAAAATAGTCCAATATCTTCATTTTTCCAACATACGTAGCTATTACCCTCGAAAACGAAAACTCTTGAAATAGGAAAAGAGCCTTTAATCACATTCTTTACCATTTGCAATCATAAAATAGTCTAATATCTTCATTTTTTCAACATACGTAGCTATTACCCTCGAAAACTAAAACTTTTGAAATAGGAAAAGAGCCTTTAAGCACTTTCTTTACCATGTGCAATCATAAAATAGTCCTAATATCTTCATTTTTCCAACATACTTAGCTATTACCCTCGAAAACTAAAACTTTTGACATAGGAAAAGAGCCTTTAATCACATTCTTTACCATTTGCAATCATAAAATAGTCTAATATCTTCATTTTTTCAACATACGTAGCTATTACCCTCGAAAACTAAAACTTTTGAAATAGGAAAAGAGCCTTTAAGCACTTTCTTTACCATGTGCAATCATAAAATAGTCTAATATCTTCATTTTTTCAACATACGTAGCTATTAACCTCGAAAACTAAAACTTTTGACATAGGAAAAGAGCCTTTAATCACATTCGTTACCATTTGCAATTATAAAATAGTCTAATATCTTCATTTTTTCAACATACGTAGCTATTACCCTCGAAAACTAAAACTTTTGACATAGGAAAAGAGCCTTTAATCACATTCGTTACCATTTGCAATTATAAAATAGTCTAATATCTTCATTTTTTCATCATACGTAGCTATTACCCTCGAAAAGTAAAACTTTTGACATAGGAAAAGAGCCTTTAATCACATTCTTTACCATTTGCAATCATAAAATAGTCTAATATCTTCATTTTTTCAACATACGTAGCTATTACCCTCGAAAACTAAAACTTTTGAAATAGGAAAAGAGACTTTAAGCACTTTCTTTACCATGTGCAATCATAAAATAGTCTAATATCTTCAATTTTCCAACATACGTAGCTATTACCCTCGAAAACTAAAACTTTTGAAATAGGAAAAGAGCCTTTAAGCACTTTCTTTACCATGTGCAATCATAAAATAGTCTAATATCTTCATTTTTCCAACATACGTAGCTATTACCCTCGAAAACTAAACTTTTGACATAGGAAAAGAGCCTTTAATCACATTCTTTACCATGTGCAATCATAAAATAGTCCAATATCTTCATTTTTCCAACATACGTAGCTATTACCCTCGAAAACTAAAACTTTTGAAATAGGAAAAGAGCCTTTAAGCACTTTCTTTACCATGTGCAATCATAAAATAGTCTAATATCTTCATTTTTCCAACATACTTAGCTATTACCCTCGAAAAACTAAAACTTTTGACACAGGAAAAGAGCCTTTAATCACATTCTTTACCATTTGCAATCATAAAATAGTCTAATATCTTCATTTTTTCAACATACGTAGCTATTACCCTCGAAAACTAAAACTTTGGAAATAGGAAAAGAGCCTTTAAGCACTTTCTTTACC
>NW_027063210.1:14749-55955 GCF_032884065.1 Artemia franciscana | reverse complement strand
TGCAATCATAAAATTGTCTAATATCTTCATTTTTCCACAGACAAAGCTATTACCCTCGAAAACTAAAACTTTGAAATAGGAAAAGAGCCTTTAATCACATTCTTTACCATTTGCATTCATAAAATAGTCTAATATCTTCATTTTTTAAACATACGTAGCTATTACCCTCGAAAACTAAAACTTTTAAATAGGAAAAGAGCCTTTAATCACATTCTTTACCATTTGCAATCATAAAATAGTCTAATATCTTGATTTTTCAACATACGTAGCTATTACCCCTCGAAAACTAAAACTTTTGACATAGGAAAAGAGCCTTTAATCACATTCTTTACCATTTGCAATCATAAAATAGTCTAATATCTTCATTTTTTCAACATTCGTAGCTATTACCCTCAAAAACTAAAACTTTTGAAATAGGAAAAGAGCCTTTAATCACATTCTTTACCATGTGCAATCATAAAATTGTCTAATATCTTCATTTTTTCCACAGACAAAGCTATTACCCTTGAAAACTAATACTTTTGAAATAGGAAAGAGCCTTTAAATCACATTCTTTACCATTTGCAATCATAAAATAGTCTAATATCTTCATTTTTTTAACATACATTAGCTATTACCCTCGAAAACTAAAACTTTTGAAATAGGAAAAGAGCCTTTAATCACATTCTTTACCATTTGCAATCATAAAATAGTCTAATATCTTCATTTTTTCAACATACGTAAGCTATTACCCTCGAAAACTAAAACTTTTGACATAGGAAAAGAGCCTTTAATCACATTCTTTACCATGTGCAATCATAAAATAGTCTAATATCTTCATTTTTTTTCAACATAAGCTATTACCCTGAAAACTAAAACTTTTGAAATAGGAAAAGAGCCTTTAATCACATTCTTTACCATTTGCAATCATAAAATAGTCTAATATCTTCATTTTTTCAACATACGTAGCTATTACCCTCGAAAACTAAAACTTTTGAAATAGGAAAAGAGCCTTTAATCACATTCTTTACCATGTGCAATCATAAAATAGTCTAATATCTTCATTTTTTCAACAGACGTAGCTATTACCCTCGAAAACTAAAACTTTTGAATAGGAAAAGAGCCTTTAATCACATTCTTTACCATTTGCAATCATAAAATAGTCTAATATCTTCATTTTTTCAACATACGTAGCTATTACCCTCGAAAACTAAAACTTTTGAAATAGGAAAAGAGCCTTTAATCACATTCTTTACCATGTGCAATCATAAAATAGTCTAATATCTTCATTTTTTCAACATACGTAGCTATTACCCTCGAAAACTAAAACTTTTGAATAGGAAAAGAGCCTTTAATCACATTCTTTACCATTGCAATCATAAAATAGTCTAATATCTTCATTTTTTCAACATACGTAGCTATTACCCTCGAAAACTAAAACTTTTGAAATAGGAAAAGAGCCTTTAATCAATTCTTTACCATGTGCAATCATAAAATGTCTAATATCTTCATTTTTTCAACATACGTAGCTATTACCCTCGAAAACTAAAACTTTTGAAATAGGAAAAGAGCCTTTAATCACATTCTTTACCATGTGCAATCATAAATAGTCTAATATCTTCATTTTTTCAACATACGTAGCTATTACCTAGAAAACTAAAACTTTTGAAATAGGAAAAGAGCCTTTAATCACATTCTTTACCATGTGCAATCATAAAATAGTCTAATATCTTCATTTTTTCAACATACGTAGCTATTACCCTCGAAAACTAAAACTTTTGAAATAGGAAAAGAGCCTTTAATCACATTCTTTACCATTTGCAATCATAAAATAGTCTAATATCTTCATTTTTCAACATACGTAGCTATTACCCTCGAAAACTAAAACTTTTGACATAGGAAAAGAGCCTTTAATCACATTCTTTACCATGTGCAATCATAAAATTGTCTAATATCTTCTTTTTTCAACATACGTAGCTATTACCCTCGAAAACTAAAACTTTTGAAATAGGAAAAGAGCCTTTAATCACATTCTTTACCATTTGCAATCATAAAATAGTCTAATATCTTCATTTTTTCAACATACGTAGCTATTACCCTCAAAAACTAAAACTTTTGAAATAGGAAAAGAGCCTTTAATCACATTCTTTACCATGTGCAATCATAAAATAGTCTAATATCTTCATTTTTTCAACATACGTAGCTATTACCCTCGAAAACTAAAACTTTTGAAATAGGAAAAGAGCCTTTAATCACATTCTTTACCATGTGCAATCATAAAATAGTCTAACATCTTCATTTTTTCAACATACGTAGCTATTACCCTCGAAAACTAAAACTTTTGAAATAGGAAAAGAGCCTTTAATCACATTCTTTACCATGTGCAATCATAAAATAGTCTAATATCTTCATTTTTTCAACATACGTAGCTATTACCCTCGAAAACTAAAACTTTTGAAATAGGAAAAGAGCCTTTAATCTCATTCTTTACCATGTGCAATCATAATATCTTCATTTTTTCCACAGACGAAGCTATTACCCTCGAAAACTAAAACTTTTGAAATAGGAAAAGAGCCTTTAATCACATTCTTTACCATTTGCAATCATAAAATAGTCTAATATCTTCATTTTTTCAACATACGTAGCTATTACCCTCGAAAACTAAAACTTTTGAAATAGGAAAAGAGCCTTTAATCACATTCTTTACCATTTGCATGATAAAATAGTCTAATATCTTCATTTTTTCAACATACGTAGCTATTACCTCGAAAACTAAAACTTTTGAAATAGGAAAAGAGCCTTTAATCACATTCTTTACCATTTGCAATCATAAAATAGTCTAATATCTTCATTTTTTCAACATACGTAGCTATTACCCTCGAAAACTAAAACTTTTGAAATAGGAAAAGAGCCTTTAATCACATTCTTTACCATTTGCAATCATAAAATAGTCTAATATCTTCATTATTTCAACATACATAGCTATTACCCTCGAAAACTAAACTTTTGAAATAGGAAAAGAGCCTTTAATCACATTCTTTACCTTTTGCAATCATAAAATAGTCTAATATCTTCATTTTTTCAACATACGTAGCTATTACCCTCGAAAACTAAAACTTTTGACATAGGAAAAGAGCCTTTAATCACATTCTTTACCATGTGCAATCATAAAATAGTCTAATATCTTCATTTTTTCAACATACGTAGCTATTACCCTCAAAACTAAAACTTTTGACATAGGAAAAGAGCCTTTAATCACATTCTTTACCATTTGCAATCATAAAATAGTCTAATATCTTCATTTTTTCAACATACTTAGCTATTACCCTCGAAAACTAAAACTTTTGAAATAGGAAAAGAGCCTTTAATCACATTCTTTACCACTTGCAATCATAAAATAGTCTAATATCTTCATTTTTTCAACATACGTAGCTATTACCCTCGAAAACTAAAACTTTTGACATAGGAAAAGAGCCTTTAATCACATTCTTTACCATTTGCAATCATAAAATAGTCTAATATCTTCATTTTTTCAACATACGTAGCTATTACCCTCGAAAACTAAAACTTTTGAAATAGGAAAAGAGCCTTTAATCACATTCTTTACCATTGCAATCATAAAATAGTCTAATATCTTCATTTTTTCAACATACGTAGCTATTACCCTCGAAAACTAAAACTTTTGACATAGGAAAAGAGCCTTTAATCACATTCTTTACCATTTGCAATCATAATATCTTCATTTTTCAACAGACGAAGCTATTACCCTCGAAAACTAAAACTTTTGAAATAGGAAAAGAGCCTTTAATCACATTCTTTACCATTTGCAATCATAAAATAGTCTAATATCTTCATTTTTTCAACATACGTAGCTATTACCCTCGAAAACTAAAACTTTTGAAATAGGAAAAGAGCCTTTAATCACATTCTTTACCATTTGCAATCATAAAATAGTCTAATATCTTCATTTTTTCAACATACGTAGCTATTACCCTCGAAAACTAAAACTTTTGAAATAGGAAAAGAGCCTTTAATCACATTCTTTACCATTTGCAATCATAAAATAGTCTAATATCTTCATTTTTTCAACATACGTAGCTATTACCCTCAAAAACTAAAACTTTTGAAATAGGAAAAGAGCCTTTAATCACATTCTTTACCACGTGCAATCATAAAATGTCTAATATCTTCATTTTTTCAACATACGTAGCTATTACCCTCGAAAACTAAAACTTTTGAAATTGGAAAAGAGCCTTTAATCACATTCTTTACCATGTGCAATCATAAAATAGTCTAATATCTTCATTTTTTCAACATACGTAGCTATTACCCTCGAAAACTAAAACTTTTGAAATAGGAAAAGAGCCTTTAATCACATTCTTTACCATTTGCAATCATAAAATAGTCTAATATCTTCATTTTTTCAACATACGTAGCTATTACCCTCGAAAACTAAAACTTTTGAAATAGGAAAAGAGCCTTTAATCACATTCTTTACCATTTGCAATCATAAAATAGTCTAATATCTTCATTTTTTCAACATACGTAGCTATTACCCTCGAAAACTAAAACTTTTGACATAGGAAAAGAGCCTTTAATCACATTCTTTACCATGTGCAATCATAAAATAGTCTAATATCTTCATTTTTTCAACATACGTAGCTATTACCCTCGAAAACTAAAACTTTTGAAATAGGAAAAGAGCCTTTAATCGCATTCTTTACCATTTGCAATCATAAAATAGTCTAATATCTTCATTTTTTCAACATACGTAGCTATTACCCTCGAAAACTAAAACTTTTGAAATAGGAAAAGAGCCTTTAATCACATTCTTTACCATTTGCAATCATAAAATAGTCTAATATCTTCATTTTTTCAACATACGTAGCTATTACCCTCGAAAACTAAAACTTTTGAAATAGGAAAAGAGCCTTTAATCACATTCTTTACCATTTGCAATCATAAAATAGTCTAATATCTTCATTTTTTCAACATACGTAGCTATTACCCTCGAAAACTAAAACTTTTGACATAGGAAAAGAGCCTTTAATCACATTCTTTACCATTTGCAATCATAAAATAGTCTAATATCTTCATTTTTTCAACATACGTAGCTATTACCCTCGAAAACTAAAACTTTTGAAATAGGAAAAGAGCCTTTAATCACATTCTTTACCATTTGCAATCATAAAATAGTCTAATATCTTCATTTTTTCAACATACGTAGCTATTACCCTCGAAAACTAAAACTTTTGAAATAGGAAAAGAGCCTTTAATCACATTCTTTACCATTTGCAATCATAAAATAGTCTAATATCTTCATTTTTTCAACATACGT
This sequence comes from Artemia franciscana, assembly GCF_032884065.1. Taxonomy (NCBI): domain Eukaryota; kingdom Metazoa; phylum Arthropoda; class Branchiopoda; order Anostraca; family Artemiidae; genus Artemia; species Artemia franciscana. The sequence goes on along the minus strand of NW_027063210.1, from coordinate 50,638 downwards.
AGCTATTACCCTCGAAAACTAAAACTTTTGAATAGGAAAAGAGCCTTTAATCACATTCTTTACCATTTGCAATCATAAAATAGTCTAATATCTTCATTTTTTCAACATACGTAGCTATTACCCTCGAAAACTAAAACTTTTGAAATAGGAAAAGAGCCTTTAATCACATTCTTTACCATGTGCAATCATAAAATAGTCTAATATCTTCATTTTTTCAACATACGTAGCTATTACCCACGAAAACTAAAACTTTTGAAATAGGAAAAGAGCCTTTAATCACATTCTTTACCATGTGCAATCATAAAATAGTCTAATATCTTCATTTTTTCAACATACGTAGCTATTACCCTCGAAAACTAAAACTTTTGAAATAGGAAAAGAGCCTTTAATCACATTCTTTACCATGTGCAATCATAATATCTTCATTTTTTCAACATACGTAGCTATTACCCTCGAAAACTAAAACTTTTGAAATAGGAAAAGAGCCTTTAATCACATTCTTTACCATTTGCAATCATAAAATAGTCTAATATCTTCATTTTTTCAACATACGTAGCTATTACCCTCGAAAACTAAAACTTTTGAAATAGGAAAAGAGCCTTTAATCACATTCTTTACCATTTGCAATCATAAAATAGTCTAATATCTTCATTTTTTCAACATACGTAGCTATTACCTCGAAAACTAAAACTTTTGACATAGGAAAAGAGCCTTTAATCACATTCTTTACCATTTGCAATCATAAAATAGTCTAATATCTTCATTTTTTCAACATACGTAGCTATTACCCTCGAAAACTAAAACTTTTGAAATAGGAAAAGAGCCTTTAATCACATTCTTTACCACGTGCAATCATAAAATTGTCTAATATCTTCATTTTTTCAACATACGTAGCTATTACCCTCGAAAACTAAAACTTTTGAAATAGGAAAAGAGCCTTTAATCACATTCTTTACCATGTGCAATCATAAAATAGTCTAATATCTTCATTTTTTCAACATACGTAGCTATTACCCTCGAAAACTAAAACTTTTGAAATAGGAAAAGAGCCTTTAATCACATTCTTTACCATTGCAATCATAAAATAGTCTAATATCTTCATTTTTTCAACATACGTAGCTATTACCCTCGAAAACTAAAACTTTTGAAATAGGAAAAGAGCCTTTAATCACATTCTTTACCATGTGCAATCATAAAATAGTCTAATATCTTCATTTTTTCAACATACGTAGCTATTACCCTCGAAAACTAAAACTTTTGACATAGGAAAAGAGCCTTTAATCACATTCTTTACCATTTGCAATCATAAAATAGTCTAATATCTTCATTTTTTCAACATACGTAGCTATTACCCTCGAAAACTAAAACTTTTGAAATAGGAAAAGAGCCTTTAATCACATTCTTTACCATTTGCAATCATAAAATAGTCTAATATCTTCATTTTTTCAACATACGTAGCTATTACCCTCGAAAACTAAAACTTTTGAAATAGGAAAAGAGCCTTTAATCACATTCTTTACCATTTGCAATCATAAAATAGTCTAATATCTTCATTTTTTCAACATACGTAGCTATTACCCTCGAAAACTAAAACTTTTGACATAGGAAAAGAGCCTTTAATCACATTCTTTACCATTTGCAATCATAAAATAGTCTAATATCTTCATTTTTTCAACATACGTAGCTATTACCCTCGAAAACTAAAACTTTTGAAATAGGAAAAGAGCCTTTAATCACATTCTTTACCATTTGCAATCATAAAATAGTCTAATATCTTCATTTTTTCAACATACGTAGCTATTACCCTCGAAAACTAAAACTTTTGAAATAGGAAAAGAGCCTTTAATCACATTCTTTACCATTTGCAATCATAAAATAGTCTAATATCTTCATTTTTTCAACATACGTAGCTATTACCCTCGAAAACTAAAACTTTTGAAATAGGAAAAGAGCCTTTAATCACATTCTTTACCATTGCAATCATAAAATAGTCTAATATCTTCATTTTTTCAACATACGTAGCTATTACCCTCGAAAACTAAAACTTTTGACATAGGAAAAGAGCCTTTAATCACATTCTTTACCATGTGCAATCATAAAATAGTCTAATATCTTCATTTTTTCAACATACGTAGCTATTACCCTCGAAAACTAAAACTTTTGAAATAGGAAAAGAGCCTTTAATCACATTCTTTACCATGTGCAATCATAAAATAGTCTAATATCTTCATTTTTTCAACATACGTAGCTATTACCCTCGAAAACTAAAACTTTTGACATAGGAAAAGAGCCTTTAATCACATTCTTTACCATTTGCAATCATAATATCTTCATTTTTTCCATAGACGAAGCTATTACCCTCGAAAACTAAAACTTTTGAAATAGGAAAAGAGCCTTTAATCACATTCTTTACCATTTGCAATCATAAAATAGTCTAATATCTTCATTTTTTCAACATACGTAGCTATTACCCTCGAAAACTAAAACTTTTGAAATAGGAAAAGAGCCTTTAATCACATTCTTTACCATTTGCAATCATAAAATAGTCTAATATCTTCATTTTTTCAACATACGTAGCTATTACCTCGAAAACTAAAACTTTTGAAATAGGAAAAGAGCCTTTAATCACATTCTTTACCATTTGCAATCATAAAATAGTCTAATATCTTCATTTTTTCAACATACGTAGCTATTACCCTCGAAAACTAAAACTTTTGAAATAGGAAAAGAGCCTTTAATCACATTCTTTACCATTTGCAATCATAAAATAGTCTAATATCTTCATTTTTTCAACATACGTAGCTATTACCCTCGAAAACTAAAACTTTTGAAATAGGAAAAGAGCCTTTAATCACATTCTTTACCATTTGCAATCATAAAATAGTCTAATATCTTCATTTTTTCAACATACGTAGCTATTACCCTCGAAAACTAAAACTTTTGAAATAGGAAAAGAGCCTTTAATCACATTCTTTACCATTTGCAATCATAAAATAGTCTAATATCTTCATTTTTTCAACATACGTAGCTATTACCCTCGAAAACTAAAACTTTTGACATAGGAAAAGAGCCTTTAATCACATTCTTTACCATTGTGCAATCATAAAATAGTCTAATATCTTCATTTTTTCAACATACGTAGCTATTACCCTCAAAAACTAAAACTTTTGAAATAGGAAAAGAGCCTTTAATCACATTCTTTACCACTTGCAATCATAAAATAGTCTAATATCTTCATTTTTTCAACATACGTAGCTATTACCCTCGAAAACTAAAACTTTTGAAATAGGAAAAGAGCCTTTAATAACATTCTTTACCATTGCAATCATAAAATAGTCTAATATCTTCATTTTTTCCACAGACGTAGCTATTACCCTCGAAAACTAAAACTTTTGCCATCGAAAAAGAGCCTTTAATCACATTCTTTACCATGTGCAATCATAATATCTTCATTTTTTCAACATACGTAGCTATTACCCTCGAAAACTAAAACTTTTGAAATAGGAAAAGAGCCTTTAATCACATTCTTTACCATTTGCAATCATAAAATTCTAATATCTTCATTTTTTCAACATACGTAGCTATTACCCTCGAAAACTAAAACTTTTGAAATAGGAAAAGAGCCTTTAATCACATTCTTTACCATTTGCAATCATAAAATAGTCTAATATCTTCATTTTTTCAACATACGTAGCTATTACCCTCGAAAACTAAAACTTTTGAAATAGGAAAAGAGCCTTTAATCACATTCTTTACCATTTGCAATCATAAAATAGTCTAATATCTTCATTTTTTCAACATACGTAGCTATTACCCTCGAAAACTAAAACTTTTGAAATAGGAAAAGAGCCTTTAATCACATTCTTTACCATTTGCAATCATAAAATAGTCTAATATCTTCATTTTTTCAACATACGTAGCTATTACCCTCGAAAACTAAAACTTTTGACATAGGAAAAGAGCCTTTAATCACATTCTTTACCATTTGCAATCATAAAATAGTTTAATATCATCATTTTTTCAACATACGTAGCTATTACCCTCGAAACTAAAACTTTTGAAATTGAAAAAGAGCCTTTAATCACATTCTTTACCATGTGCAATCATAAAATAGTCTAATATCTTCATTTTTTCAACATACGTAGCTATTACCCTCGAAAACTAAAACTTTTGAAATAGGAAAAGAGCCTTTAATCACATTCTTTACCATGTGCAATCATAAAATAGTCTAATATCTTCATTTTTTCAACATACGTAGCTATTACCCTCGAAAACTAAAACTTTTGACATAGGAAAAGAGCCTTTAATCACATTCTTTACCATTTGCAATCATAAAATAGTCTAATATCTTCATTTTTTCAACATACGTAGCTATTACCCTCGAAAACTAAAACTTTTGACATAGGAAAAGAGCCTTTAATCACATTCTTTACCATTTGCAATCATAAAATAGTCTAATATCTTCATTTTTTCAACATACGTAGCTATTACCCTCGAAAACTAAAACTTTTTAAATAGGAAAAGAGCCTTTAATCACATTCTTTACCATTGCAATCATAAAATAGTCTAATATCTTCATTTTTTCCACAGACTGAGCTATTACCCTCGAAAACTAAAACTTTTGACATAGGAAAAGAGCCTTTAATCACATTCTTTAATCATAAAAAAGTCTAATATCTTAATTTTCTCAACATACGTAGCTCTTACCCTCGAAAACTAAAACTTTTGAAATAGGAAAAGAGCCTTTAATACATTCTTTACCATTTGCAATCATAAAATAGTCTAATATCTTCATTTTTTCAACATACGTAGCTATTACCCTCGAAAACTAAAACTTTTGAAATAGGAAAAGAGCCTTTAATCACATTCTTTACCATTTGCAATCATAAAATAGTCTAATATCTTCATTTTTTCAACATACGTAGCTATTACCCTCGAAAACTAAAACTTTTGAAATAGGAAAAGAGCCTTTAATCACATTCTTTACCATTTGCAATCATAAAATAGTCTAATATCTTCATTTTTCAACATACGTAGCTATTACCCTCGAAAACTAAAACTTTTGACATAGGAAAAGAGCCTTTAATCACATTCTTTACCATTTGCAATCATAAAATAGTCTAATATCTTCATTTTTTCAACATACGTAGCTATTACCCTCGAAAACTAAAACTTTTGACATAGGAAAAGAGCCTTTAATCACATTCTTTACCATATGCAATCATAAAATAGTCTAATATCTTCATTTTTTCAACATACGTAGCTATTACCCTCGAAAACTAAAACTTTTGACATAGGAAAAGAGCCTTTAATCACATTCTTTACCATTTGCAATCATTTTTTCCACAGACAAAGCTATTACCCTCAAAAACTAAAACTTTTGAAATAGGAAAAGAGCCTTTAATCACATTCTATACCATTTGCAATCATAAAATAGTCTAATATCTTCATTTTTTCAACATACGTAGCTATTACCCTCGAAAACTAAAACTTTTGACATAGGAAAAGAGCCTTTAATCACATTCTTTACCATTTGCAATCATAAAATAGTCTAATATCTTCATTTTTTCAACATACGTAGCTATTACCCTCGAAAACTGAAACTTTTGAAATAGGAAAAGAGCCTTTAATCACATTCTTTACCAAGTGCAATCATAAAATAGTCTAATATCTTCATTTTTTCACAGACTTAGCTATTACCCTCGAAAACTAAAACTTTTGAAATAGGAAAAGAGCCTTTAATCACATTCTTTACCATTTGCAATCATAAAATAGTCTAATATCTTCATTTTTTCAACATACGTAGCTATTACCCTCGAAAACTAAAACTTTTGACATAGGAAAAGAGCCTTTAATCACATTCTTTACCATGTGCAATCATAAAATAGTCTAATATCTTCATTTTTTTAACATACGTAGCTATTACCCTCGAAAACTAAAACTTTTGACATAGGAAAAGAGCCTTTAATCACATTCTTTAGCATTTGCAATCATACAATAGTCTAATATCTTCATTTTTTCAACTTACGTAGCTATTACCCTCGAAAACTAAAACTTTTGACATAGGAAAAGAGCCTTTAATCACATTCTTTACCATTTGCAATCATAAAATAGTCTAATATCTTCATTTTTTCAACATACGTAGCTATTACCCTCGAAAACTAAAACTTTTGAAATAGGAAAAGAGCCTTTAATCACATTCTTTACCATGTGCAATCATAAAATTGCCTAATATCTTCATTTTTTCCACAGACAAAGCTCTTACCCCCGAAAACTAATACTTTTGAAATAGGAAAAGAGCTTTTAATCAAATTCTTTACCATTTGCAATCATAAAATAGTCTAATATCTTCATTTTTTCCACAGACATAGCTATTACACTCGAAAACTAAAACTTTTGACATAGGAAAAGAGCCTTTAAGCACATTCTTTACCATGTGCAATCATAAAATAGTCTAATATTTTCATTTTTTCAACATACGTAGCTATTACCCTCGAAAACTAAAACTTTTGACATAGGAAAATAGCCTTTAAGCACATTCTTTAATCATAAAATAATCTAATATCTTCATTTTTTCAACATATGTAGCTATTACCCTCGAAAACTAAAACTTTTGACATAGGAAAAGAGCCTTTAATCACATTCTTTACCATTTGCAATCATAAAATAGTCTAATATCTTCAATTTTTCAACATACGTAGCTATTACCCTCGAAAACTAAAACTTTTGAAATAGGAAAAGAGTCTTTAATCACATTCTTTACCATGTGCAATCATAAAATTGTTTAATATCTTCATTTTTTCCACAGACAAAGCTCTTACCCCCGAAAACTAAAACTTTTTAAATAGGAAAAGAGCCTTTAATCACATTCTTTACCATTTGCAATCATAAAATAGTCTAATATCTTCATTTTTTCCACAGACTTAGCTATTACCCTCGAAAACTAAAACTTTTGACATAGGAAAAGAGCCTTTAAGCAGATTCTTTAATCATAAAATAGTCTAATATCTTAATTTTCTCAACATACGTAGCTCTTACCCTCGAAAACTAAAACTTTTGAAATAGGAAAAGAGCCTTTAATATTATTCTTTACCATTTGCAATCATAAAATAGTCTAATATCTTCATTTTTTCAACATACGTAGCTATTACCCTCGAAAACTAAAACTTTTGAAATAGGAAAAGAGCCTTTAATCACATTCTTTACCATTTGCAATCATAAAATAGTCTAATACCGTCATTTTTTCAACATACGTAGCTGTTACCCTCGAAAACTAAAACTTTTGAAATAGGAAAAGAGCCTTTAATCACATTCTTTACCATTTGCAATCATAAAATAGTCTAATATCTTCATTTTTTCAACATACGTAGCTATTACCCTCGAAAACTAAAACTTTTGACATAGGAAAAGAGCCTTTTAATCACATTCTTTACCATTTGCAATCATAAAATAGTCTAATATCTTCATTTTTTCAACATACGTAGCTATTACCCTCGAAAACTAGAACTTGTGAAATAGGAAAAGAGCCTTTAATAGCATTTTTTACCATATGCAATCATAAAATAGTCTAATTTCTTCATTTATTCAACATACGTAGCTATTACCCTCGAAAACTAAAACTTTTGACATAGGAAAAGAGCCTTTAATCACATTCTTTACCATTTGCAATCATTTTTTCCACAGACAAAGCTATTACCCTCGAAAACTAAAACTTTTGAAATAGGAAAAGAGCCTTTAATCACATTCTATACCATTTGCAATCATAAAATAGTCTAATATCTTCATTTTTTCAACATACGTAGCTATTACCCTCGAAAACTAAAACTTTTGACATAGGAAAAGAGCCTTTAATCACATTCTTTACCATTTGCAATCATAAAATAGTCTAATATCTTCATTTTTTCAACATACGTAGCTATTACCCTCGAAAACTGAAACTTTTGAAATAGGAAAAGAGCCTTTAATCACATTCTTTACCATGTGCAATCATAAAATAGTCTAATATCTTCATTTTTTTCACAGACTTAGCTATTACCCTCGAAAACTAAAACTTTTGAAATAGGAAAAGAGCCTTTAATCACATTCTTTACCATTTGCAATCATAAAATAGTCTAATATCTTCATTTTTTCAACATACGTAGCTATTACCCTCGAAAACTAAAACTTTTGACATAGGAAAAGAGCCTTTAATCACATTCTTTACCATGCGCAATCATAAAATAGTCTAATATCTTCATTTTTTTAACATACGTAGCTATTACCCTCGAAAACTAAAACTTTTGACATAGGAAAAGAGCCTTTAATCACATTCTTTAGCATTTGCAATCATAAAATAGTCTAATATCTTCATTTTTTCAACTTACGTAGCTATTACCCTCGAAAACTAAAACTTTTGACATAGGAAAAGAGCCTTTAATCACATTCTTTACCATTGGCAATCATAAAATAGTCTAATATCTTCATTTTTTCAACATACGTAGCTATTACCCTCGAAAACTAAAACTTTTGACATAGGAAAAGAGCCTTTAATCACATTCTTTACCATGTGCAATCATAAAATTGCCTAATATCTTCATTTTTTCCACAGACAAGGCTCTTACCCCCGAAAACTAATACTTTTGAAATAGGAAAAGAGCTTTTAATCAAATTCTTTACCATTTGCAATCATAAAATAGTCTAATATCTTCATTTTTTCCACAGACATAGCTATTACACTCAAAAACTAAAACTTTTGACATAGGAAAAGAGCCTTTAAGCACATTCTTTACCATGTGCAATCATAAAATAGTCTAATATTTTCATTTTTTCAACATACGTAGCTATTACCCTCGAAAACTAAAACTTTTGACATAGGAAAATAGCCTTTAAGCACATTCTTTAATCATAAAATAATCTAATATCTTCATTTTTTCAACATATGTAGCTATTACCCTCGAAAACTAAAACTTTTGAAATAGGAAAAGAGCCTTTAATCACATTCTTTACCATTTGCAATCATAAAATAGTCTAATATCTTCAATTTTTCAACATACGTAGCTATTACCCTCGAAAACTAAAACTTTTGAAATAGGAAAAGAGTCTTTAATCACATTCTTTACCATGTGCAATCATAAAATTGTCTAATATCTTCATTTTTTCCACAGACAAAGCTCTTACCCCCGAAAACTAAAACTTTTGAAATAGGAAAAGAGCCTTTAATCACATTCTTTTCCATTTGCAATCATAAAATAGTCCAATATCTTCATTTTTTCCATAGACATAGCTATTACCCTCAAAAACTAAAACTTTTGACATAGGAAAAGAGCCTTTAATCACATTCTTTACCATTTGCAATCATAAAATAGTCTAATACCTTCATTTTTTCCACAGACATAGCTATTACCCTCGAAAACTAAAACTTTTGACATAGGAAAAGAGCATTTAATCACATTCTTTACCATTTGCAATCATAAAATAGTCTAATATCTTCATTTTTTCCACAGACAAAGCTCTTACCCCCGAAAACTAAAACTTTTGAAATAGGAAAAGAGCCTTTAATCACATTCTTTACCATTTGCAATCATAAAATAGTCTAATATCTTCATTTTTTCCATAGACATAGCTATTACCCTCGAAAACTAAAACTTTTGACATAGGAAAAGAGCCTTTAAGCACATTCTTTACCATGTGCAATCATAAAATAGTCTAATATCTTCATTTTTTCCACAGACTTAGCTATTACCCTCGAAAACTAAAACTTTTGACATAGGAAAAGGGCCTTTAAGCACATTCTTTAATCATAAAATAGTCTAATATCTTAATTTTTTCAATATACGTAGCTCTTACCCTCGAAAACTAAAACTTTTGAAATAGGAAAAGAGCCTTTAATCACATTCTTTACCATTTGCAATCATAAAATAGTTTAATATCTTCATTTTTTCAACATACGTAGCTATTACCCTCGAAAACTAAAACTTTTGAAACAGGAAAACAGCCTTTAATCACATTCTTTACCATTTGCTATCATAAAATAGTCTAATATCTTCATTTTTTCAACATACGTAGCTATTACCCTCGAAAACTAAAACTTTTAAAATAGGAAAAGAGCCTTTAATCACATTCTTTACCATTTGCAATCATAAAATAGTCTTATATCGTCATTTTTTCAACATACGTAGCTGTTACCCTCGAAAACTAAAACTTTTGAAATAGAAAAAGAGCCTTTAATCACAATCTTTACCATTTGGAATCATAAAATAGTCTAATATCTTCATTTTTCAACATACGTAGCTATTACCCTCGAAAACTAATACTTTTGAACTATGAAAAGAGCCTTTAATCATATTCTTTACCATGTGCAATCATAAAATAGTCTAATATCTTCATTTTTTCAACATACGTAGCTATTACCCTCGAAAACTAAAACTTTTGACATAGGAAAAGAGCCTTTAATCACATTCTTTACCATTTGCAATCATAAAATAGTCTAATATCTTCATTTTTTCCATAGACATAGCTATTACCCTCGAAAACTAAAACTTTTGACATAGGAAAAGAGCCTTTAATCACATTCTTTACCATTTGCAATCATAAAATAGTCTAATATCTTCATTTTTTCCACAGACATAGCTATTACCCTCAAAAACTAAAACTATTGAAATAGGAAAAGAGCCTTTAATCACATTCTTTACCATTTGCAATCATAAAATAGTCTAATATCTTCATTTTTTCCATAGACATAGCTATTACCCTCGAAAACTAAAACTTTTGACATAGGAAAAGAGCCTTTAAGCACATTCTTTACCATGTGCAATCATAAAATAGTCTAATATCTTCATTTTTTCCACAGACTTAGCTATTACCCTCGAAAACTAAAACTTTTGACATAGGAAAAGGGCCTTTAAGCACATTCTTTAATCATAAAATAGTCTAATATCTTAATTTTTTCAATATACGTAGCTCTTACCCTCGAAAACTAAAACTTTTGAAATAGGAAAAGAGCCTTTAATCACATTCTTCACCATTTGCAATCATAAAATAGTCTAATATCTTCATTTTTTCAACATACTTAGCTATTACCCTCGAAAACTAAAACTTTTGAAACAGGAAAACACCTTTAATCACATTCTTTACCATTTGCTATCATAAAATAGTCTGATCTTCATTTTTTCAACATACGTAGCTATTACCCTCGAAAACTAAAACTTTTAAAATAGGAAAAGAGCCTTTAATCACATTCTTTACCATTTGCTATCATAAAATAGTCTAATATCATCATTTTTTCAACATACGTAGCTGTTACCCTCGAAAACTAAAACTTTTGAAATAGGAAAAGAGCCTTTAATCACAATCTTTACCATTTGGAATCATAAAATAGTCTAATATCTTCATTTTTCAACATACGTAGCTATTACCCTCGAAAACTAGAACTTTTGAAATAGGAAAAGAGCCTTTAATCACATTCTTTACCATTTGCAATCATAAAATAGTCTAATATCAGGAACCACATCAAATAAAAAAAAACTTAATCAGTTGATCTAATCTAATGTATTTTGGGAATTATTGGGGACCACAACTTGACAAGGAATTTCTTATCAGGAGTTGTCTACTTTCAAAATTGTGTTCACAAACTAGTGCACACTATACACAGTTGACAGGTCTTGCGAAGTGTACCTTATGTGTTACAAACAAATATGGTGTCATAAACAAAAGGTCTTTATCCTTTTCGCCACTGTAACATGAGTTGATTTCAAAATATAGAAATTTCGCAGATTATTAATAATGATGTTTATTGACAGTAATTATAGTAATAAACTTGACTTGTAATAGAGATTTCATGAATTAATAAAATTTCATATAAATTATATCTAATAACACATATGAGGAAATAGCCTACCTAAATAGTAGGTACTGCATCAAATAAAAAAAAAAATGAAAAAAAACTTAATCAGTTGATCCAACCTATATATTACTGATATCAAGCGTTGCTTTAAACGTTAACACTTCAAAGTCCAAAGAAGACACTGGCATATCCAGGGTGGACGACCTCACACCCGACCACAAATTTTCCGTTTTTCACTCTTTTATAAGTAAAGTTGTCGATCTGGTCAATTATTGGCGTCCTCTTCAAATTATCCCCCCCAATTTTGCTTACTGGTGCCCTTGTCATACTCCCCCCTCCCCAAGATTTGGCTCCAGATCCGCCCTGAAAGAAGATATGCTAAATGTTTACCATATAAGAGCAGTTTTTTTTTTTTTTGAATAACTTTATATTAAGCCCTAAAAAGCTCTTTCAAACACACAAATTTTTGGCGCAGACAAATTAGTCAGATCAATTTTCCCTTTTGGCGTGAAGGGTACACAAGTTTTTATCCTCAAAAAGTCCAACTAAATACACCTCGCTGGCTTCTTGTAAGGCCTTCACAGCCAAAATCTGGAACCTCAAGCAGTTTTGAAATCCTGGGCAATCTCTCGCACAAGTCTCTGAAAGGGCAATTTCCTTATTAAGAGTTCGGTACTCTTTTGATAGCGACGGATTTCTCTCAGGGCTAAGGTTCCGGACCTGTACCTGTGTGGTTTTTTCACCCCTCCGGTAGCAGGAGCCGACTTAAGTGCTGCCTTGGTCGCAAAGACCAGGACCTCAAGAATTTTTATTTAATCTCGGACAAGAAACAAGTAATAATTTTACTGTTATTGTAGCTACTTCAGAATTGAAAGTTTCAGTCGGATTATCAAAATCTTTATATAAAATACTTTGAAATTAGAGCTTTTCGCACGGAGCTAATCATAAGAACCACAACGGAGACCGAAGGTTTTCTTAGTCCTAGCTATGTAGCCATGGTCATTTATGTAATATCTGGCAAAAATATTTCAAGTACAACTAAATAGAATTAAAATTCAAGGGTCCTACAGACAACTGTATATCAGAGCCAAACTCTGGAACCTCAAGTCAGTTTTGAAATCCTGGGCAATCTCTCGCACAAGTCTCTGAAAGGGCAATTTCCTTATTAAGAGTTCGGTACTCTTTTGATAGCGACGAATTTCTCTCAGGTCTAAGGTTCCGGGCCTGTATCTGTGTGGTTTTTTCGCCCCTCGGGTAGCAGGAGCCGACTTACGTGCTGCCTTGGTCGCAAGCTACTTTCTAGATGCCTTTCCACCCGTTGATTTTGTTGTAGTTTGTTTGGCCTAGCCATGTTGAGAGTTTGCCTCTATTTAAAAGAACGAATAAATGAAATGAATCAATACCTAGTGGCTATATTTATACGGAGCACCAGCCGCGCGACAGAGTCACATTTTGACGGAAAAGACTTTAATAGTATAAATTGAGAGGGCTTTGAAGGAAATTTCTTAGTTTGACAAAAACTTTACAGCTGTTGACGACTCCACCAAATTTAATATGACAGGAAGAGATAAGGGGCTTGGAAAACATGGAGCAAAACGTCATCGCAAAGTTCTTCGTGACACTATCCATGGTATCACAAAGCAAGCTATCAGAAGACTGGCTCGCCGCAGTGGTGTAAAACGTATATCTGGCCTAATTTACGAGGAAACCAGAGGTGTTCTTAAACTTCTATTCGAATATGTTATTCGTGACGCTGTCACCTACACAGAACATGGAAAGAGAAAGACAGTAACTGCAATGGATGTAGTCTACGCTCTGTAGCGTCAAGGTCGTACATTGTATGGCCTGGGTGGTTAATGGTCCCCCTGAACTGTCCCCCTACCAAACGGCCATTTTAAAGGCCACCAAATCTTTTAGACACTTTCTAGCTGTAATGTCTGCCAAGCCCACAGCGCCGGAGCAACATTAAAACTTAAAACAAACAAAAATTACTCCTTATATGAAAAGGGCTTTTCCTCCTCAACGCCAGGCTCTTTACGCTAATGTTTCTTACTGTTTTAAAAAAAGAGTTAAGAGAAAGAGTCAAACTTTAGCGAAAAGAGCGAAGCACTGAGGAGGAAAAGCCCCATTCATAAACGGAGTAATTTCTGTTTGTTTTAAGTTTTAATGTTGCTTAATAATAAGTTTAGATTTTTATTCCATCTCGTACAAGAAAAAAGTGGATGCCATGGATATTCTGTGGTAGCCACAATACTTGGCTGGGTAGAGAATTTAATGTGGCGTAACCCTATAGGAAAGAGTATTCTCCTGATGAACCCTTGTTTTGGGTTGTTGCCTCTGAATTATTTGTCTTTATTGTTTCTATTGTTTGGTAAATGACGACTTATACTTATTGACGACATGACTTCCTGTCCATGGATTATTCTTTATGGTTGATTGTGTATGGCTATGCTGTTTGACCTATGTGATTGTATGGATGAGTAGGGTTAAGGCCGCCTTCAAGTGCTGGTCTATATTAGTCACTAATTTAGGAAAACAGTTTTGTTTTCTCCTTCTGTCTCTTTCATGTTTTGTTTTTGTGCTGTTGCATTGGTGATTTCTCTTTTCATGATATAATATATATATATATATATATATATATATATATATATATATATATATATATATATATATATATATATATATATATATATATACTTGTTTTTAACTACCTAATACTTGCGAATATACAACATTCTTTGCTGTCCCATTGTCTGTGCATATAAAAAGATTGTCAGGTTTACCGACTCTTGAACATGCAACATATAATTGTCCGAGGGAAAACAATCCGTATTCAGATCTATACCGCATTTTTCTAATGATTGCCCTTGAGCTTTTTTGATGGTGATTGCTAATCAAAAATTCCCGGTGTCCCAGTCGTAATTTATATATCCCTCCTGTGCCCTTCCGGCGTCCCTATTATAATTTTGTCCCTGTGCCCCAGTCGTCCTTTATATTCCCTGTGTCCCGGTCTTTATTTGTGTCACAGTCTCTCGGTCTGTAATTTTCTTTGAGTGTCCTGTTCGTCATTTTTATTCCCTGCGTCTCGGTCGTCATTTGTGTCCCGTTGTCCCGGCTTGTAATTTCTCTTTGAGTGTCCCGGTCATCATTTATATTCCTTGGTTCCCGGATGTCATTTGTGTCCCGGTGTCCCAGTCTATAACGTCATAAAGTCTTCAACGACTCTGGTGGTGCAGCCAGTTGTGGAAGTTTAACTTTTCCTGAGGCGCAAGCCATTACCATTGTTTCTCCATTAAATTTCAAGGCCATGCAATAGGGACTAATTTTAGACGTACTCCCGATTTCAACACTTCTAGTCAAGCTTTAATCATCAACTGGGCTGTACCTGAATGCTAGGCGATAGTTTTGACGTTGCTCCCTGTGTCCCGCTGTCCCGGTCGTTATTTTTGTCCCGGTCGTCATTTGTGTTCCGGTGTCCCGGTCTATAATTTCTCTTTGAGTGTCCCGGTCGTCATTTATATTCCCTGTGTCCCGGTCGTCATTTGTGTCCCGGTGCTTTGTTGATTGTGATTGCTAATAGAACATTCCCTGTGTCCCCGTCTTCATTTATATATCCCCCTCTGCCCCCCGGTGTCCCCATTGTAGTTGTTTCCCTGTGTCCCGGTCGTCATTTGTGTCCCAGTGTCCCAGTCTGTAATTTCTCTTTGAGTGTTGCGGTCGTCATTTATATTCCCTGTGTCCCAGTTTCCCGGTCGTCATTTTTGTCCCGGTCGTCATTTGTGTTCCGGTATCCCGGTCGTTAATTTCTCTTTGAGTGTCCTGGTCGTCATTTATATTTCCTGTGTCCCGGTTGTCATTTGTGTCCCGATGCTTTGTTGATGGTGATTGCTAATCGAACATTCCTTGTCTCCTGGTCGCTTTCTCTTTGAGTGTCCCTTTCGTCATTTTAATTCCCTATGTCCCGGTGTCCCGGTCGTCATTTGTGTCCCGTTTTCGAGGTCTGTAATTTCGTCAGTTGTCAAGACATGACGGAAGTCAACACACAAACATGACGTTAATCGACAGACACACATACAACTTATTTTTATATATATCTACTAGCTGTTGAAATTTGCTGTCTACCAGCAAATTTTAGTACTTTTATATATCTACTAGCAAATCTTACTAGCAAATTTTCTACTAGCAAATTTTATATATCTACAAACAAATTTTCAATTCGTATTCAGATCTATACCTCATTATTTTAATGATGTGTGCCTTTGTCCCGGTCGTTATTTATAGTCCATGTGTCTCGGTCGTCATTTATATTCCCTGTGTCCCAGCGTCCCGGTCGTCATTTGTGTCCCGGTGTCCCGGTCTGTAATTTCTCTTCGAACAATCCCTGTGTCCCGGTCGTCATTTATATATCTTCCCTGTACCCCCGTCGTCCCCTTTGTAGTTGTGTCACTGTGTCCCGGTCGTCATTTATATTCCCTGTGTCCCGGTGTCCCAGTCTGTAATTTCTCTTTGAGGTTCCCGGTCGTCTTTTATATTCCCTTTATCCCCGTGTCCCGGTCGTCATTTGTGTTCCTGTCTGTAATTTCATCAGTTGACAAACATGACGTCAGTCGACAAACAATTTCATGACGCATACAGCTCAATACTTGCAATGACGTCAGTTGACACACCTGACGTCACTCGACAGACACACAGACAACTTATTTTTATATATATAGATATATAGCTGTTGGGGGGGCTCGGGGGGCATCGCGCCCCCCAAGCCCCCCGCGCGCGTAAGTCGTTACACGCCATATTAGTTACCTGCCATTGTAGTTGTGTCCCTGTGTCCCACCTGTGAATTGAGATATATATAAATATATATATTTTTTGAACTACATAAAACTTGCGAATATACAACATTCTTCGCTGTCCAATTTAACTACGTAAAACTTAAGAATATACAACATTCTTCCATATCCCATTGTTTGTGCATATAAATTGATTGTTAGGTTTACCGACTCTTGAACATGCAACATAAAATTGTCCATGGGAAAAGCAATCCGTATTCAGATCTATACCTGATTATTCTAATGATTGCCCTTTAGCTTTGTTGATGCTGATTGCTAATCAAACATTCCCTGTGTCCCCGTCGTCATTTATATATCCCCCTGTGCCCCCCGGCAGCGCCCTTGTAGTTGTGTCCCTGTGTCCTGGTCGTCATTTATATTCCCAGTATTCCGGTCGTCATTTGTGTCCCGGTGTCCCAGTCTGTACTTTCTCTTTGAGTGTCGAGGTCGTCATTTATATTCCCTGTGTCCCGGTGTCCAGGTCATCATTTTCGTCCCGGTTGTCATTTGTGTCCCGATGTCCCGGTCTTTAATTTCGTCAATCGACAAACATGACGTCAGTCAAGACACAAACATGACGTCACTCGACGGACACAAAGACAACTTATTTTTATATATATCTATACTAGCTGTTGGGGTGGCGCTTCGTGCCACTCCAACACCTAGTTGGTGGGGGTGATTCACGCCCCCTAAGCCCTCCCGCGCGCGTAAGTGGTAACGCGCCATTATAGTTGTGTCCCTTTGGTCCACCTGTGAATATAAATATATATATATATATATATATATATATATATATATATATATATATATATATATATATATATATATATATATATATATATATATATATATATATATATATATATCTTTACCATGTGGCTAATTTTTTTAAAAATCCGCTCAATTAGAAACACAATTCAAAATAAATGGCGCTGCGACAACATTTCTCGAGCCTCCGAAATTAGTTGAAAATTTCTTTAAGTATTTCTAGATAATTCTTTTGATATTTATTTAAAAGTTCGTTATAATGAAAACTAAATTTTTTAAATTGCCAAGTTAAATTATTTACAGAAAAAACCTCTTGATATCAATTTTTGGCTTAAGATTTTACATCTATTTTTAAAATCAATATAATTACTACAAATCCTTGCATAACGATGTAACTGTGAGAAAAACGCTGAATATGTGATATTTGAGTGTATATTACTTTCAGGGAATGGGAAACTAATCACTTCAAAATCAAAATCATCCGTTTTATTATACATTTTAAAACTTAATTTATTATTATCACAAATATTAATATTTAAATCTAAGAAATGATCTTCATGACCAGCGCCATGACTAGGCTCAAGAATAAGCTCTGATGGATATATATTTTTAGAAATATCAATGAAATCTTTATTAAGACCAAAATATCATCTAAATATCTTTTATTATTTGACAAAGCATGTTTTAAATTAATTGGATTATTCTTATCCACCATATATTTATATTCTAGTTGACTTAAAAACAAGTCAGCTATAAAAGGGCTGGCATTCCCCCCAATGGGAATTCCCACAATTTGCTTGTACATATATATATATATATATATATATATATATATATATATATATATATATATAAATATATATATATATATATATATATATATATATATATATATATATATATGTGTATGTGTATGTGTATATATGTGTATGTGTATATATATATATGTATATTTGTATTCACAGGTGGAACACAGGGACACAATTACAATGGCGCGTAACCACTTACGCGCGCGGGAGGGCTTAAGGGGCGCAAATCACCCCCACCACCTAGGTGTTGGAGTGGCGAAGCGCCACCCCAACAGCTAGTATAGATATATATAAAAATAAGTTGTCTTACTGTCCGTCGAGTGACGTCATGTTTGTGTGTCGACTGACGTCATGTTTGTCGACTGACGAAATTAAAGACCGGGACAAAGGGACACAAATGACAACCGGGACGAAAATGATGACCGGGACACAGGGAATATAAATGACGACCTCGACACTCAAAGAGAAAGTACAGACTGGGACACCGGGACACAAATGACGACCGGAATACTGGGAATATAAATGACGACCAGGACACAGGGACACAACTACAAGGGGGGTGCCGGGGGGCACAGGGGGATATATAAATGACGACGGGGACACAGGGATTGTTTGATTAGCAATCAGCATCAACAAAGCTAAAGGGCAATCATTAGAATAATCAGGTATAGATCTGAATACGGATTGCTTTTCCCATGGACAATTTTATGTTGCATGTTCAAGAGTCGATAAAACTAACAATCTATTTATATGCACAAACAATGGGACATAGAAGAATGTTGTATATTCGTAAGTTTTACGTAGTTAAATTGGACAGCGAAGAATGTTGTATATTCGCAAGTTTTATGTAGTTAAAAAAAATATATATTTATATCTATCTCAGTTCAGAGGTGGGACACAGGGACACAACTACAATGGCAGGTAACTAATATGGCGTGTAACGACTTACGCGCGCGGGGGCTTGGGGGGCGCGAAACCCCTCCCCCCTCCCCCGAGACCCCCCAACAGCTATATATCTATATATATATATATAAATAATTTGTCTGTCTCTCTGTCGAGTGACGTCAGGTTTTTCAACTGACGTCATTGTAAGGATTGAGCTGTATGAGTCACGAAATTTTTTGTCGACTGACGTCATGTTTGTCAATTGATGAAATTACAGACCGGGACACAATTGACGACAGGGACACCGGCATGAAGGGAATATAAATGACGACCGGGAACCTCAAAGAGAAATTACAGACTGGGACACCGGGACACAGGGAATTTAAATGACGACCGGGACACAGTGACACAACTACAAAGGGGAGGACGGGGGCACAGAGAAGATATATAAATGACGACCGGGACACAGGGATTGTTCGAAGAGAAGTTACAGACCGGAAAACAAGGACACAAATGACGACCGGGACGCTGGGACACAGGGAATATAAATGACGACCGAGACACTAAAAGAGAAATTACAAACTGGGACACCGGGACACAAATGACGACCGGGACACAGGGAATATAAATAACGACCGGGACAAAGGGACACATCATTAAAATAATGAGGTATAGATCTGATACAAATTGAAAATTTGTTAATAGATATGTAAAATTTGCTAGTAGAAAATTTGCTAGTAAGATTTGCTAGTAGATATATAAAAGTACTAAAATTTGCTGGTAGACAGCAAATTCCAACAGCTAGTAGATATATATAAAAATAAGTTGTATGTGTGGTGTCTGTCGATTAAAGTCATGTTTGTGTGTTGACTTAGGTCATGTCTTGACGACTGACGAAATTACAGACTTCGACATCGGGACACAAATGACGACCGGGACACCGGGACATAGGGAATAAAAATGACGAAAGGGACACTCAAAGAGAAAGCAACCAGGAGACAAGGAATCTTCGATTAGCAATCACCATCAACAAAGCACCGGGACACAAATGACAACCGGGACACAGGGAATATAAATGACGACCAGGACATTCAACGAGAAATTAAAGACCGGGATACCGGAACACAAATGACGACCGGGAAACTGGGACACAGGGAATAAAAATGATGACCGCGACACTCAAAGAGAAATTGCAGACTGGGACACCGGGACACAAATGTTTACCGGGACACAGGGAAACAACTACAATGGGGACACCGGGGCGCAGAGGGGGATATATAAATGAAGACGGGGACACAGGGAATGTTCTATTAGCAATCACAATCAACAAAGCACAAATGACGACCGGGACACAGGGAATATGAATGACGACCAGGACACTCAAAGAGAAATTATAGACCGGGACACCGGAACACAAATGACGACCGGGACAAAAATAACGACCGGGACAGCGGGACACAGGGAGCAACGTCAAAACTATCGCCTAGCATTCAGGTACAGCCCAGTTGATGATTAAAGCTTGAGTAGATGTGTTGAAATCGGGAGTACGTCTAAAATTAGTCCCTATTGTATGGCCTTGAAATTTAATGGAGAACCAATGGTAATGGCTTGCGCCTCAGGAAAAGTTAAACTTCCACAACTGGCTGCACCACCAGAGTCGTTGGAGACTTTATGACGTTATAGACCTGGACACCGGGCCACAAATGACATCCGGGACTCAAGGAATATAAATGATGACTGGGACACTCAAAGAGAAATTACAAACCGGGACAACGGTACACAAATGACGACCGAGACGCAGGGAATATAAATGACGACCAGGACACTCAAAGAAATTACAGACCGAGACACTGTGACACAAGTAAAGACCGGGACACAGGGAACATAAAGGAAGACTGGGGGACAGGGACACAATTATAATAGGGACGCCAGAAGGGCACAGGAGGGATATATAAATTACGACTGGGACACAGGGAATTTTTGATTAGCCATCACCATCAAAAAAGCTCAAGGGCAATCATTAGAAAAATGCGGTATAGATCTGATTACAGATTGTTTTCCCTCGGACAATTATATGTTGCATGTTCAAGAGTCGGTAAACCTGACAATCTTTTTATATGCACAGACAATGGGACAGCAAAGAATGTTCTATATTCGCAAGTATTAGGTAGTTAGAAACAAGTATATATATATATAGTCCCTATGTCCCGGGACATTTAATCACATTCTTTACCATGTGCAATAATAAAATTGTCTAATATCTTCATTTTTTCAACATGCGTAGCTATTACCCTCGAAAACTAAAACTTTTGAAATAGGAAAAGAGCCTTTAATCACATTCTTTACCATTTGGAATCATAAAATAATCTAATATCTTCATTTTTTCAACATACGTAGCTATTACCCTCGAAAACTAAAACTTTTGAAATAGGAAAAGAGCCTTTAATCACATTCTTTACAATGTGCAATCATAAAATTGTCTAATATCTTCATTTTTTCAACATACGTAGCTATTACCCTCGAAAACTAAAACTTTTGAAATAGGAAAAGAGCCTTTAATCACATTCTTTACCATTTGCAATCATAAAATTGTCTAATATCTTCATTTTTTCAACATACGTAGCTATTACCCTCGAAAACTAAGACTTTTGAAATAGGAAAAGAGCCTTTAATCCCATTCTTTACCATGTACAATCATAAAATAGTCTAATATCTTCATTTTTTCCAGAGACCTAGCTATTACCCTCGAAAACTAAAACTTTTGAAATGGGAAAAGAGCCTTTAATCACATTCTTTACCATTTGCAATCATAAAATAGTCTAATATCTTCATTTTTTCAAAATGCGTAGCTATTACCCTCGAAAACTAAAACTTTTGACATAGGAAAAGAGCCTTTAATCACATTCTTTACATTTGCAATCGTAAAATAGTCTAATATCTTCATTTTTTCAACATATGTAGCTATTACCCTCGAAAACTAAAGCTTTTGACATAGGAAAAGAGCCTTTAATCACATTCTTTACCATTTGCAACCATAAAATAGTCTAATATCTTCATTTTTTCCACAGACATAGCTATTACCCTCGAAAACTAAAACTTTTGAAATAGGAAAAGAGCCTTTAATCACATTCTTTACCATTTGCAATCATAAATTTGTCTAATATCTTCATTTTTTTAACATACGTAGCGATTACCCTCGAAAACTAAAACTTTTGAAATAGGAAAAGAGCCTTTACTCACATTCTTTACCATGTGCAATCATAAAATTGTCTAATATCTTCATTTTTTCCACAGACAAAGCTATTACCCTCGAAAACTAAAACTTTTGACATAGGAAAAGAGCCTTTAATCACATTCTTTACCATTTGCAATCATAAAATAGTCTAATATCTTCATTTTTTCAACATACGTAGCTATTACCCTCGAAAACTAGAACTTTTGAAATAGGAAAAGAGCCTTTAGTCACATTCTTTACCATTTGCAATCATAAAATAGTCTAATATCTTTATTTTTTCAACATACGTAGCTATTACCCTCGAAAACTAAAACTTTTGAAAAAGGAAAAGAGCCTTTAATCACATTCTTTACTATTTACAATAATAAAATAGTCTAATATCTTCATTTTTTCAACATACGTAGCTATTACCCTCGAAAACTAAAACTTTTGGAATAGGAAATGAGCCTTTAATCACATTCTTTGCCATTTGCAATCTTAAAATAGTCTAATATCTTCATTTTTTCCACAGACAAACCTATTACCCTCGAAAACTAAAACTTTTGACATAGGAAAGAGCCTTTAATCACATTCTTTACCATTTGAAATCATAAAATAGTCTAATATCTTCATTTTTTTCAACATACGTAGCTATTACCCTCGAAAACTAAAACTTTTGAAATAGGAAAAGAGTCTTTAATCACATTCTTTACCATTTGCAATCATAGAATAGTCTAATATCTTCATTTTTTCCACAGACAACCTATTACCCTCGAAAACTAAAACTTTTGACATAGGAAAAGAGCCTTTAATCACATTCTTTACCATTTGAAATCATAAAATAGTCTAATATCTTCATTTTTTCAACATACGTAGCTATTACCCTCGAAAACTAAAACTTTTGGAATAGGAAAAGAGCCTTTAATCACATTCTTTGCCATTTGCAATCTTAAAATCGTCTAATATCTTCATTTTTTCCACAGACAAACCTATTACCCTCGAAAACTAAAACTTTTGACATAGGAAAAGAGCCTTTAATCACATTCTTTACCATTTGCAATCATAAAATAGTCTAATATCTTCACTTTTTTCAACATACATAGCTATTACCCTCGAAAACTAAAACTTTTGAAAGAGGAAAAGACCTTTAATCACATTCTTTACTATTTACAATCATAAAATAGTCTAATATATTCATTTTTTCCACAGACAAAGCTATTACCCTCGAAAACTAAAACTTTTGAAATAGGAAAAGAGCCTTTAATCACATTCTTTACCATTTGCAATCATAAAATAGTCTAATATCTTCATTTTTTCAACTACGTAGCTATTACCCTCGAAAACTAAAACTTTTAAAATAGGAAAAGAGCCTTTAATCACATTCTTTACCATTTGCAATCATAGAATAGAATAATATCTTCATTTTTTCCACAGACAAAGCTATTACCCTCGAAAACTAAAACTTTTGACATAGGAAAAGAGCCTTTAATCACATTCTTTACCATTTGCAATCTTAAAATAGTCTAATATCTTTCATTTTTTCAACATACGTCAGCTATAACCCTCGAAAACTAAAACTTTTGGAATGGGGAAAAGAGCCTTTAATCACATTGTTTACCATTTGCAATCATAAAATAGTCTAATATCTTCATTTTTTCAACATACGTAGCTATAACCCTCGAAAACTAAAACTTTTGGAATGGGAAAAAGAGCCTTTAATCACATTCTTTACCATATGCAATCATAAAATAGTCTAATATCTTCATTTTTTCTACAGACATAGCTATTACCCTCGAAAACTAAAACTTTTGAAATAGGAAAAGAGCCTTTGAAAGAGCCTTGTTGAAAAAATGAAGATATTAGACTATTTTATGATTGCAAATTGTAAAGAATGTGATTAAAGGCTCTTTTCCTATTTCAAAAGTTTTAGTTTTCAAGGGTAATAGCTACGTATGTTGAAAAAATGAAGATAATAGACCATTTTATGATTGCAAAAGATAAAGAATGTGATTAAAGGCTATTTTCCTATGTCAAAAGTTTTAGTTTTTGAGGGTAATAGCTACGTATGTTGAAAAAATGAAGATATTAGATTATTTTATGATTGCAAATGGTAAAGAATGTTATTTAAGGCTCTTTTCCTATTTCAAAAGTTTTAGTTTTCGAGGGGTAATAGCTTTGTCTGTGGAAAAAATGAAGATATTAGACTATTTATGATTGCAAATGGTAAAGAATGTGATTAAAGGCTCTTTTACTATTTCAAAAGTTTTAGTTTCGAGGGTAATAGCTACGTATGTTGAAAAATGAAGATATTAGACTATTTTGTGATTGCAAATGGTAAAGAATGTGATTAAAGGCTCTTTTCCTATTTCAAAAGTTTTAGTTTTCGAGGGTAATAGCTTTGTCTGTGGAAAAATGAATATATTAGACTATTTTATGATTGTAGTTTTAGTTTTCGAGGGTAATACCTACGTATGTTGAAAAAAAGTAGATATTAGACTATTTATGATTGCACATGGTAAAGAATGTGATTAAAGGCTCTTTTCCTATGTCAAAAGTTTTAGTTTTCGAGGGTAATAGCTTTGTCTGTGGAAAAAATGAAGATATTAGACAATTTTTATGATTGCACATGGTAAAGAATGTGATTAAAGGCTCTTTTCCTATTTCAAAAGTTTTAGTTTTCGAGGGTAATAGCTTTGTCTGTGGAAAAAAATGAAGATATTAGACAATTTTATGATTGCACATGGTAAAGAATGAGATTAAAGGCTCTTTTCCTATTTCAAAAGTTTTAGTTTTCGAGGGTAATAGCTACGTATGTTGAAAAAATGAAGATATTAGACTATTTTATGATTACAAATGGTAAAGTATGTGATTAAAGGCTCTTTTCCTATGTCAAAACTTTTAGTTTTCGAGGGTAATAGCTACGTATGTTGAAAAAATGAAGATATTAGACTATTTTATGGTTGCGAATGGTAAAGAATGTGATTAAAGGCTCTTTTCCTATTTCAAAAGTTTTAGTTTTCGAGGGTAATCTACGTATGTTGAAAAAAAAAAGAAGATATTAGACTATTTTATGATTGCAAATGGTAAAGAATGTGATTAAAGGCTCTTTTCCTATGTCAAAAGTTTTAGTTTTCGAGGTTAATAGCTACGTATATTGAAAAATTGAAGATATTAGACAATTTTATGATTGCAAATGGTAAAGAATGTGATTAAAGGCTCTTTTCCTATTTCAAAAGTTTTAGTTTTCGAGGGTAATAGCTATTGTCTTTGGAAAAAACTGAAGATTTCAGACTATTTTATGATTGCACATGGTAAAGAATGTGATTAAAGGCTCTTTTCCTATGTCAAAAGTTTTAGTTTTCGAGGGTAATAGCTACGTATGTTGAAAAAAATGAAGATATTAGACTATTTTATGATTGTACATGGTAAAGAATGTGATTAAAGGCTCTTTTCCTATTTCAAAAGTTTAGTTTTCGAGGGTAATAGCTACGTATGTTGAAAAAATGAAGATATTAGACTATTTTATGATTGGAAATGGTAAAGAATGTGATTAAAGGCTCTTTTCCTATTTTAAGTCAAATCGAGTCCTATCGAGTCAAAACGTAATTTTATCCAGCAATTACAGGCAAGTGCTGATTTTGTTATTTCTAAGGTGCTCAAGTGACAAACCCTTTATTAATCAAACAATAAAAACACTAATTAGAACCAAATTGAAGCTGTTTAAGAATGGTAAACTCGATCAAGCAAATATATTAAGAAAATCAATTAAAAGAGAAATTCGTAAATTGGCACGATCATACTACAAAAATAAGATCGAAGAATTGTTCACTAATAAGCCAAAAAACTGGTATTCCGAGGTTAAAAAGCTATTTGGCAGGAGTCTTGACCAGCTTAATTTCAACTTACCAGAGCCCCCTGATGTTACTGCAAATAGTCTAAATAAATTTCTCGCTTCCATTGTCCAGAGCCTTCCAGCATTGCAATCCAATTATCAACAGGAGCCCCATCCCCTCTTTTCCCGACTGTTTCCCCGTCTGAGATTGAAAGAAGAATTGAAAAACTAAGAAAGCCAAGTGTTTGTCCTTTGGATATCCCATTTCCTCTTATTAGAGTCTTCGGTGATTTCCTGTCTAAGCCTCTTGTCTGTCCTGTTTAACGAAATTACTAAGTCTGGGCAAATTCCAACAATTTGGAAACAGGGTCTTATTACCCCTTTGAAAAAGAAAAACGGAAAGCCTGGCTTTGATGGCGTTCGACCTATTACGCCTACTCCTATTTTTTCAAAATTGTATGAAGGATTCCTTGCAGATTTGCTAAGGGAAAAAATCCTACCTCTTACTGACCTGAAACAATTTGGAAACCTAAAATCAACTTCTACTTCCCACTACCTCGTTTCTCTTATTGACCACATCGGGAAAATCCTCGAAAAACCTAATTCCTGGCTAAACTTAATTTCTATTGACCTTCAGAAAGCCTTTTACCTTGTTAACCACAATATTTTAATTGAGAAACTAGAAAGCGACTTCAATTTCGAACCTTTACTGGTAAAATTGGTTGCCTCCTTTTTAACAAATAGATCACAGGTGGTTAAATACCAGAACCATTACTCAAATCCTCTCCCTATCTACAATGCATACCCCAAGGAACTCTCCTAGGCCCCCTACTTTTTTCAGTCATGGTTAACAGCCTTGCGAAGGAAGTTCCGGACCGTTGGAAATTTGTTGATGACCTAACGATTGTTGAAAGTTGCTTCAGAAATTTACTAAGTGACCCTATGAGTATTCTCAATGAAATTGGAAGTGAGGCTTTGGACCTAGATATGACCGTAAACCCCTCTAAGTCCATGATAATGCCGATTTGTTTCCTCAAATCCTCGCCCTATTTTCTTAATCCTGTCCCTCCTGAAATTTATGCATCCTCGGTTAAATTACTTGAGTCACAATTTCTTCAAATTTAAAGTGGGATAATCCACGTTAAAGATATCATCCATAAAGCTAATGCGTCTATCGCCCTCCTTAAGCTCCAAAATAAATATAGTGTCCCCCCTTCTCATTCCTTAAGGTTGTACACGTCTTTTGTCCGTCCGCATCTTGAATATGCTTGTCCAGTTTGGCACCCTGGCATCTCCCGTGAAGAATCAGACAAAATTGAGGTCAACCCAAAAAAGAGCCTTGCGAATAATTTTCAAAGAAGGCAAAGTGCCTTACTCTCTGGTCCTAAAAAAAGCTAGTTTGGAAACCCTTGAGCAAAGGAGGTCGTCATTGTGCCTCCGTTTTTTTAAAATGCGATAGCGAACCCTCGGACGGCAAGTATTTTCCCCAAACGTCACTCAACATCCAGATTACGACAGCCTCGAGCTGTTCTGAGCCTATCTCAGTTTTGTCTTCCGTTCGCTGCGTTACTTCCAGATATGAAAAAACCTTTGTCCCCTTCATCACAGAAAAAATAAATAAAATAGCCAACTAGTTTCTCCCCCCCCTTTTTTTTGTGAGGTGCTTTAGGTCGTTACACTAATTTGCTTGCCTCCCGCTGTTTTGGTTTAGTTTCCCTTATAATTCATATGTGTTTTTCGTGTGTTTTATGCTTCGTTCTTTTTTTTGTGAGTTTTTGGACTTTCTTTAGTGTCCCTTTTAATTTGTAGATATATATGTTTATTTCTTGTTCATTTCTGTGTTATTATACTTTTTTGTCCCCCTTTCCTTTTTTTCTGACTTATATATTTTTTTATTTATTTTTTTGACTCATAATTTGATTATTTATTATTATTAGATTTGTGTTTTTTGCTTTGTTTGTTTTATTAGTCGACTTTGAAGTCCGAATTCGGCCCCTTTGAGGACTTTTGATAGTGATTTTTTTGAAATAAATATCTTATTTTATCTCAAAAGTATTAGTTTTCGAGGGGTAATAGCTACGTATGTTGAAAAAATGAAGATATTAGACTATTTATGATTGCACATGGTAAAGAATGTGATTAAAGGCTCTTTTCCTATTTCAAAAGTTTTAGTTTTCGAGGGTAATAGCTACGTATGTTGAAAAAAAAGTTTCAAACTTACTTTTGAAACTTTTGAAATATTGCACTCTTTTCCTATTTCAAAAGTTTTAGTTTTCGAGGGTAATAGCTTTGTCTGGGAAAAAATGAAGATATTAGACAATTTATGATTGCAAATGGTAAAGAATTTGATTAAAGGCTCTTTTCCTATTTCAAAAGTTTTAGTCTTCTAGGGTAATAGCTACCTATGTTGAAAAAATGAAGATAATAGACTATTTTATGATTGCAAATGGTAAAGAATGTGATTAAAGGCTAATTTTCCTATGTCAAAAGTTTTAGTTTTCGAGGGTAATAGCTTGTCTGTGGAAAAAATGAAGATATTAGACAATTTTATGATTGCACATGGTAAAGAATGTGATTAAAGGCTCTTTTCCTATTCAAAAGTTTTACTTTTCGAGGGTAATAGCTTTGTCTGTGGAAAAAATGAAGATATTAGACAATTTTATGATTGCACATGGTAAAGAATGTGATTAAACACTCTTTTCCTATTTCAAAAGTTTTTAGTTTCGAGGGGTAATAGCTACGTATGTTGAAAAAAATGAAGATTTTAGACTATTTTATGATTGCAAATGGTAAAGAATGTGATTAAAGGCTCTTTTCCTATGTCAAAAGTTTTAGTTTTCGAGGGTAATAGCTACGTATGTTGAAAAAATGAAGATATTAGACCTATTTTATGATTGCACATGGTAAAGAATGTGATTAAAGGCTCTTTTCCTATTTCAAAAGTTTTAGTTTTCGAGGGTAATAGCTACGTATGTTGAAAAAATGAAGATATTAGACTATTTTATGATTGCAAATGGTAAAGAATGTGAATTAAAAGGCTCTTTTCCTATTTCAAAAGTTTTAGTTTTCGAGGGTAATAGCTACGTATGTTGAAAAAATGAAGATATTAGACTATTTTATGATTGATAATGGTAAAAAATGTGATTAAAGGCTCTTTTCCTATTCAAAAGTTTTAGTTTTCGAGGGTAATAGCTTTGTCTGTGGAAAAAATGAAGATACAAGAGAATTTTATGATTGCACATGGTATAGAATGTGATTAAAGGCTCTTTTCCTATTTCAAAAGTTTTAGTTTTCGAGGGTAATAGCTAAAGTATGTTGAAAAAAATGAAGATATTAGACTATTTTATGTTTGGCAAATGCTGAAGAATGTGATTAAAGGCTCTTTTCTATTTCAAAAGTTTTAGTTTTTCGAGGGTAATAGCTAAAGTATGTTGAAAAAATGAAGATATTAGACTATTTTATGATTGCACATGGTAAAGAATGTCATAAAATAGTCTAACATCTTCATTTTTTCAACATACGTAGCTATTACCCTCGAAAACTAAAACTTTTGAATAGGAAAAGAGCCTTTAATCACATTCTTTACCATTTGCAATCATAAAATAGTCTAATATCTTCATTTTTTCAACATACGTAGCTATTACCCTCGAAAACTAAAATTTTTGAAATAGGAAAAGAGCCTTTAATCACATTCTTTACCATTTTGCAATCATAAAATTGTCTAATATCTTCATTTTTTCCGCAGACAAAGCTATTACCCTCGAAAACTAAAAGTTTTGAAATAGGAAAAGAGTGCAATAGTTCAAAAGTTTCAAAAGTAAGTTTGAAACTTTTTTTCAACATACGTAGCTATTACCATCGAAAACTAAAACTTTTGAAATAGGAAAAGAGCCTTTAATCACATCTTTACCAATTGCAATCATGAAATTGTCTAATATCTTCAATTTTTCCACAGACAAAGCTATTACCCTCGAAAACTAAAACTTTTGAAATAGGAAAAGAGTGCAATATTTCAAAGTTTCAAAAGTAAGTTTGAAACTTTTTTTCAACATACGTAGCTATTAATCTCGAAAACTAAAACTTTTTGAAATAGGAAAAGAGCCTTTAAGCCCATTCTTTACCATGTGCAATTATAAAATAGTCTAATATCTTCATTTTTTCAACATACGTAGCTATTACCCTCGAAAACTAAAACTTTTGAAATAGGAAAAGAGCCTTTAATCAAATTCTTTACCATGTGCAATCATAAAATAGTCTAATATCTTCATTTTTTCAACATACGTAGCTATAACCTCGAAAGCTAAAAATTTTTGACATAGGACAAGAGCCTTTAATCACATTCTTTACCATGTGCAATCATAAAATAGTCTAAAATCTTCATTTTTTCCACAGACATAGCTATTACCCTCGAAAACTAAAACTTTCGAAATAGGAAAAGAGCCTTTAATCACATTCTTTACCATTTGAAATCATAAAATTGTCTAATATCTTCATTTTTTCAACATACTAGCTATTACCCTCGACAACTAAAACTTTTGACATAGGAAAAGAGCCTTTAATCACATTCTTTACCATTTGCAATCATAAAATAGTCTAATATTTTCATTTTTTCAACATACGTAGATTACCCTCTAAAACTAAAACTTTTGACATAGGAAAAGAGCCTTTAATCACATTCTTTACCATTTGTAATCATAAAATAGTCTAATATCTTCATTTTTTTCATCATACGTAGCTATTACCGTCGAAAACTAAAACTTTTGAAATAGGAAAAAGAGCTTTTAATCACATTCTTTACCATTTGCAATCATAAAATAGTCTAATATCTTAATTTTTTCAACATAGGTAGCTATTACTCTCGAAAACTAAAACTTTTGAAATAGGAAAAGAGCCTTAATCAAATTCTTTACCATGTGCAATCATAAAATTGTCTAATATCTTCATTTTTTCCACAGACAAAGCTCTTACCCTCGAAAACTAAAACTTTTGAAATAGGAAAAGAGCCTTTAATCACATTTTTTACCATTTGCAATCATAAATAGTCAATATCTTCATTTTTTCAACATATGTAGCTATTACCCTCGAAAACTAAAACTTTTGACATAGGAGAAAGAGCCTTTAATCACATTCTTTACCATGTGCAATCATAAAATAGTCTAAAATCTTCATTTTTTCCACAGACATAGCTATTACCCTCGAAAAATAAAACTTTTGAAATAGGAAAAGAGCCTTTAATCACATTCTTTACCATTTGCAATCATAAAATTGTCTAATATCTTCATTTTTTCAACATACATAGCTATTACCCTCGAAAACTAAAACTTCTGACATAGGAAAAGAGCCTTTAATCACATTCTTACCATGTGCAATCATAAATAGTCTAATATCTTAATTTTTTCAACATACTTAGCTATTACCCTCGAAAACTAAAACTTTTGAAATAGGAAAAGAGCCTTTAATCACATTCTTTACAGGTGCAGTCATAAATAGTCTAATATCTTTCATTTTTTCCACAGACTTAGCTATTACCCTCGAAAACTAAAACTTTTGAAATAGGAAAAGAGCATTTAATCACATTCTTTACCATTTGCAATCATAAAATAGTCTAATATCTTCATTTTTTCCACCCTCGAAAACTAAAACTTTTGAAATAGAAAAAGAGCCTTTAATCACATTCTTTACCATTTGCAATCATAAAATAGCCTAATATCTTCATTTTTTCAACATACATAGCTATTAACCTCGAAAACTAAAACTTTTGAAATAGGAAAAGAGCCTTTAATCACATTCTTTACCATTTGCAATCATAAAATTGTCTAATATCTTCATTTTTTCCACAGACAAAGCTCTTACCCCCAAAAACTAAAACTTTTGAAATAGGAAAAGAGCCTTTAATCACATGCTTTACCATTTGCAATCATAAAATAGTCTAATATCTTCATTTTTTCAACATACGTAGCTATTACCCTCGAAAACTAAAACTTTTGAAATAGGAACCTTTAATCACATTTTTTACCATATGCTATCATAAAATAGTCTAATATCTTCATTTTTTCCACAGACATAGCTATTACCCTCGAAACTAAAACTTTTGAAATAGTAAAAGAGCCTTTAATCACATTCTTTACCATTCGCAATCATAAAATAGTCTAATATCTTCATTTTTTCAACATACGTAGCTATTACCCTCGAAAACTAAACTTTTGAAATAAGAAAAGAGCCTTTAATCACATATTTACCATTTGCAATCATAAAATAGTCTAATATCTCATTTTTTCAACATAAGTAGCTATTACCCTCGAAAACTAAAACTTTTGACAAAGGAAACGAGCCTTTAATCACATTCATTACCATTTGCAATCATAAAACAGTCTAAAATCTTCATTTTTTCAACATACGTAGCTATTACCCTCGAAAACTAAAACTTTTGAAATAGGAAAAGAGCGTTTAATCACATTCTTTACCATGTGTAATTATAAAATTGTCTAATATCTTCATTTTTTCCACAGACAAAGCTATTACCTCGAAAAGTAAAACTTTTGAAATAGGAAAAGAGCCTTTAATCACATTCTTTACCATGTGCAATCATAAAATTGTCTAATATCTTCATTTTTTCAACATACGTAGCTATTACCCTCGAAAACTAAAACTTTTGAAATAGGAAAAGGACCTTTAATCACATTCTTTACCATTTGCAATCATAAAATAGTCTAATATCTTCATTTTTTCAACATAGGTAGCTATTACCCTCGAAAACTAAAACTTTTGAAATAGGAAAAGAACCTTTAATCACTTTCTTTACCATTTGCAATCATAAAATTGTCTAATATCTTCATTTTTTCCACAGACAAAGCTATTACCCTCGAAAACTAAAACTTTTGAAATAGAAAAAGCGTGCAATATTTCAAAGTTCAAAAGTAATTTTGAAACTTTTTTTCAACATACGTAGCTATTATCCTCGAAAACTAAAACTTTTGAAATGGGAATAGAGCCTTTAATCACATTCTTTACCATGTGCAATCATAAATAGTCTACTATCTTCATTTTTTCAACATACGTAGCTATTACCCTCGAAAACTAAAACTTTTGAAATAGGAAAAGAGCCTTTAATCACATTCTTTACCATGTGCAACCATAAAATAGTCCAAAATCTTCATTTTTTTCCACAGACATAGCTATTACCCCTCGAAAACTAAAACATTTGAAATAGGCAAAGAGCCTCTAATCACATTCTTTACCAATTGCAATCATAAAATTGTCTAATATCTTCGTTTTTTCAACATACGTAGCTATTACCCTCGAAAACTAAAACTTTTGACATAGGAAAAGAGCCTTTAATCACATTCTTTACCATTTGCAATCATAAAATAGTCTAATATCTTTATTTTTTCAACATACGTAGCTATTACCCTCGAAAACTAAAACTTTTGACAGAGGAAAAGAGCCTTTAATCACATTCTTTACCATTTGTAATCATAAAATAGTCTAATATCTTCTTTTTTTCAACATACGTAGCTATTATCCTCGAAAACTAAAAATTTTGAAATAGGAAAAGAGCTTTTAATCACATTCTTTACCATGTGCGATCAAAAAATTGTCTAATATCTTCATTTTTTCCACACACAAGGCTATTACCCTCGAAAACTAAACTTTTTGAAATAGGAAAAGAGCCTTTAATCACATTCTTTACCATATGCAATCATAAAATTGTCTAATATCTTCATTTTTTCCACAGACAAAGCTATTACCCTCGAAAACTAAAACTTTTGACATAGGAAAAGAGCCTTTAATCACATTCTTTACCATTTGCAATCATAAAATAGTCTAATATCTTCATTTGTTCATCATACGTAGCCATTACCCTCGAAAACTAAAACTTTTGAATAGGAAAAGAGCCTTTTAATCACATTCTTTACCATTTGCAATCATAAAATAGTCTAATATCTTCATTTTTTCAACATAGGCAGCTATTACCCTCGAAAACTAAAACTTTTGAAATAGGAAAAGAGCCTTTAATCACATTCTTTACCATGTGCAATCATAAAATTGTCTAATATCTTCATTTTTTCCACAGAAAAAGCTCTTACCCTCGAAAACTAAAACTTTTAAAATAGGAAAGAGCCTTTAATCACATTCTTACCATTGCAATCATAAAATAGTCTAATATCTTCATTTTTTCAACATACGTAGCTCTTACCGCCGAAAACTAAAACTTTTGAAATAGGAAAAGAGCCTTTAATCACATTCTTTACCATTTGCAATCATATAATAGTCTAAAATCTTCATTTTTTCAACATACGTAGCTATTACCCTCGAAAACTAAAACTTTTGAAATAGGAAAAGAGCGTTTTAATCACATTCTTTACCATGTGTAATTATAAAATTGTCTAATATCTTCATTTTTTCCACAGACAAAGCTATTACCCTCGAAAAGTAAAACTTTTGAATAGGAAAAGAGCCTTTAATCACATTCTTTACCATGTGCAATCATAAAATTGTCTAATATCTTCATTTTTTCACATACGTAGCTATTACCCTCGAAAACTAAAACTTTTGAAATAGGAAAAGGACCTTTAATCACATTCTTTACATTTGCAATCATAAAATAGTCTAATATCTTCATTTTTTCAACATAGGTAGCTATTACCCTCGAAAACTAAAACTTTTGAAATAGGAAAAGAACCTTTAATCACATTCTTTACCATTTGCAATCATAAAATTGTCTAATATCTTCATTTTTTCCACAGACAAAGCTATTACCCTCGAAAACTAAAACTTTTGAAATAGAAAAAGCGTGCAATATTTCAAAAGTTTCAAAAGTAATTTTGAAACTTTTTTTCAACATACGTAGCTATTATCCTCGAAAACTAAAACTTTTGAAATGGGAATAGAGCCTTTAATCACATTCTTTACCATGTGCAATCATAAAATAGTCTACTATCTTCATTTTTTCAACATACGTAGCTATTACCCTCGAAACTAAAACTTTTGAAATAGGAAAAGAGCCTTTAATCACATTCTTTACCATGTGCAACCATAAAATAGTCTAAAATCTTCATTTTTTCCACAGACATAGCTATTACCCTCGAAAACTAAAACATTTGAAATAGGCAAAGAGCCTTTAATCACATTCTTTACCAATTGCAATCATAAAATTGTCTAATATCTTCGTTTTTTCAACATACGTAGCTATTACCCTCGAAAACTAAAACTTTTGACATAGGAAAAGAGCCTTTAATCACATTCTTTACCATTTGCAATCATAAAATAGTCTAATATCTTTATTTTTTCAACATACGTAGCTATTACTCTCGAAAACTAAAACTTTTGACAGAGGAAAAGAGCCTTTAATCACATTCTTTACCATTTGTAATCATAAAATAGTCTAATATCTTCATTTTTTCAACATACGTAGCTATTATCCTCGAAAACTAAAAATTTTGAAATAGGAAAGAGCTTTTAATCACATTCTTTACCATGTGCGATCAAAAAATTGTCTAATATCTTCATTTTTTCCACACACAAGGCTATTACCCTCGAAAACTAAACTTTTGAAATAGGAAAAGAGCCTTTAATCACATTCTTTACCATATGCAATCATAAAATTGTCTAATATCTTCATTTTTTCCACAGACAAAGCTATTACCCTCGAAAACTAAAACTTTTGACATAGGAAAAGAGCCTTTAATCACATTCTTTACCATTTGCAATCATAAAATAGTCTAATATCTTCA
>NW_027063210.1:0-14649 GCF_032884065.1 Artemia franciscana | reverse complement strand
GGTAAGAGCTACGTATGTTGAAAAAATGAAGATATTAGACTATTTTATGATTTCAAATGGTAAAGAATGTGATTAAAGGCTCTTTTCCTATTTTAAAAGTTTTAGTTTTCGAGGGTAAGGGCTTTGTCTGTGGAAAAAATGAAGATATTAGACAATTTTATGATTGCACATGGTAAAGAATGTGATTAAAAGCTCTTTTCCTATTTCAAAAGTTTTAGTTTTCAAGGGTAATAGCTACGTATGTTGAAAAAATGAAGATATTAGACTATTTTATGATTACAAATGGTAAAGAATGTGATTAAAGGCTCTTTTCCTATGTCAAAAGTTTTAGTTTTCGAGGGTAATAGCTACGTATATTGAAAAAATGAAGATATTAGACAATTTTATGATTGAAAATGGTAAAGAATGTGATTAAAAGCTCTTACCCTCTTTCGAGGGTAAGAGCTTTGTCTGTGGAAAAAATGAAGATATTAGACAATTTTATGATAGCACATGGTAAAGAATGTAATTAAAGTCTCTTTTCCTATTTCAAAAGTTTTAGTTTTCGAGGGTAATAGCTACCTATGTTGAAAAAAATGAAGATATTAGACTATTTTATGATTGCAAATGGTAAAGAATGTGATTAAAGGCTCTTTTCCTATTTCAAAAGTTTTAGTTTTCGAGGGTAATAGCTACGTATGATGAAAAAATGAAGATATTAGACTATTTTATGATTGCAAATGGTAAAGCATGTGATTAAGGGCTCTTTTCCTATGTCAAAAGTTTTAGTTTTCGAGGGTAATAGCTTTGTCTGTGGAAAAAATGAAGATATTAGACAATTTTATGATTGCACATGGTAAAGAATGTGATTAAAGGCTCTTTTCCTATTTCAAAAGTTTTAGTTTTCAAGGGTAATAGCTACGTATGTTGAAAAAATGAAGATATTAGACTATTTTATGATTACAAATGGTAAAGAATGTGATTAAAGGCTCTTTTCCTATGTCAAAAGTTTTAGTTTTCGAGGGTAATAGC
The DNA here is from genome assembly GCF_032884065.1 of Artemia franciscana. NCBI lineage: Eukaryota > Metazoa > Arthropoda > Branchiopoda > Anostraca > Artemiidae > Artemia > Artemia franciscana. Next base: position 13,638 of record NW_027063210.1, on the reverse strand, counting down.
TACGTATATTGAAAAAATGAAGATATTAGACAATTTTATGATTGAAAATGGTAAAGAATGTGATTAAAGGCTCTTTTCCTATTTCAAAAGTTTTAGTTTTCGAGGGTAATAGCTATGCCTGTGGAAAAAATGAAGATTTTAGACTATTTTATGATTGCACATGGTAAAGAATGTGATTAAAGGCTCTTTTCTTATGTCAAAAGTTTTAGTTTTCGAGGGTAATAGCTACGTATGTTGAAAAAATGAAGATATTAGACTATTTTATGATTGCACATGGTAGAGAATGTGATTAAAGGCTCTTTTCCTATTTCAAAAGTTTTAGTTTTCGAGGGTAATAGCTAAGTATGTTGAAAAAATGAAGATATTAGACTATTTCATGATTGCAAATGGTAAAGAATGTGATTAAAGGCTCTTTTCCTATTTCAAAAGTATTAGTTTTCGAGGGTAATAGCTACGTATGTTGAAAAAATGAAGATATTAGACTATTTTATGATTGCACATGGTAAAGAATGTGATTAAAGGCTCTTTTCCCATTTCAAAAGTTTTAGTTTTCGAGGATAATAGCTACGCATGTTGAAAAAAAGTTTCAAACTTACTTTTGAAACTTTTGAAATAATGCACGCTTTTCCTATTTCAAAAGTTTTAGTTTTCGAGGGTAATAGCTTTGTCTGTGGAAAAAATGAAGATATTAGAACATTTTATGATTGCAAATGGTAAAGAATGTGATTAAAGGCTCTTTTCCTATTTCAAAAGTTTTAGTTTTCGAGGGTAATAGCTACCTATGTTGAAAAAATGAAGATATTAGACTTTTTTATGATTGCAAATGGTAAAGAATGTGATTAAAGGCTCTTTTCCTATGTCAAAAGTTTTAGTTTTCGAGGGTAATAACTTTGTCTGTGGAAAAAATGAAGATATTAGACAAATTTATGATTGCACATGGTAAAGAATATGATTAAAGGCTCTTTTCCTATTTCAAAAGTTTTACTTTTCGAGGGTAATAGTTTTGTCTGTGAAAAAAATGAAGATATTAGACTATTTTATGATTGCACATGGTAAAGAATGTGATTAAAGGCTCTTTTCCTATTTCAAAAGTTTTAGTTTTCGAGGGTAATAGCTAAGTATGTTGAAAAAATTAAGATATTAGACTATTTTATGATTGCACATGGTAAAGAATGTGATTAAAGGCTCTTTTCCTATGTCAGAAGTTTTAGTTTTCGAGGGTAATAGCTCCGTATGTTGAAAAAACGAAGATATTAGACAATTTTATGATTGCAAATGGTAAGAATGCTATTAAAGGCTCTTTTCCTATTTCAAAAGTTTTAGTTTTCGAGGGTAATAGCTATGTCTGTGGAAAAAATGAAGATTTTAGACTATTTTATGATTGCACATGGTAAAGAATGTGATTAAAGGCTCTTTTCCTATGTCAAAAGTTTTAGTTTTTGAGGGTAATAGCTACGTATGTGCAAAAAATGAAGATATTAGACTATTTTATGATTGCACATGGTAAAGAATGTGATTAAAGGCTCTTTTCCTATTTCAAAAGTTTTAGTTTTCGAGGGTAATAGCTATCTATGTTGGAAAAATGAAGATATTAGACTATTTTATGATTGCAAATGGTAAAGAATGTGATTAAAGGCTCTTTTCCTATTTCAAAAGTTTTAGTTTTCGAGGGTAATAGCTACATATGTTGAAAAAATGAAGATATTAGACTATTTTATGATTGCAAATGGTAAAGAATGTGATTAAAGGCTCTTTTCCTATTTCAAAAGTTTTAGTTTTCGAGGGTAATAGCTAAGTATGTTGAAAAAATTAAGATATTAGACTATTTTATGATTGCACATGGTAAAGAATGTGATTAAAGGCTCTTTTCCTATGTCAGAAGTTTTAGTTTTCGAGGGTAATAGCTCCGTATGTTGAAAAAACGAAGATATTAGACAATTTTATGATTGCAAAATGTAAGAATGCTATTAAAGGCTCTTTTCCTATTCAAAAGTTTTAGTTTTCGAGGGTAATAGCTATGTCTGTGGAAAAAATGAAGATTTTAGACTATTTTATGATTGCACATGGTAAAGAATGTGATTAAAGGCTCTTTTCCTATGTCAAAAGTTTTAGTTTTGAGGGTAATAGCTACGTATGTGCAAAAAATGAAGATATTAGACTATTTTATGATTGCACATGGTAAAGAATGTGATTAAAGGCTCTTTTCCTATTTCAAAAGTTTTAGTTTTCGAGGGTAATAGCTATCTATGTTGGAAAAATGAAGATATTAGACTATTTTATGATTGCAAATGGTAAAGAATGTGATTAAAGGCTCTTTTCCTATTTCAAAAGTTTTAGTTTTCGAGGGTAATAGCTACATATGTTGAAAAAATGAAGATATTAGACTATTTTATGATTGCAAATGTAAAGAATGTGATTAAAGGCTCTTTTCCTATGTCAAAAATTTTAGTTTTCGAGGGTAATAGCTTTGTCTGTGGAAAAAATGAAGATATTAGACATTTTTATGATTGCACATGTGAAAGAATGTGATTAAAGGCTCTTTTCCTATTTCAAAAGTTTTAGTTTTCGAGGGTAATAGCTACGTATGTTGAAAAAATGAAGATATTAGACTATTTCATGATTGCAAATGGTAAAGAATGTGATTAAAGGCTCTTTTCCTATTTCAGAAGTTTTAGTTTTCGAGGGTAATAGCTACGTATGTTGAAAAAATGAAGATATTAGACTATTATATGATTGCAAATGGTAAAGAATGTGATTAAAGGCTCTTTTACAATTTCAAAACTTTTAGTTTTCGGCGGTAAGAGCTACGTATGTTGAAAAAATGAAGATATTAGACTATTTTATGATTGCAAATGGTAAAGAATGTGATTAAAGGCTCTTTTCCTATTTAAAAGTTTTAGTTTTCGAGGGTAAGAGCTTTGTCTGTGGAAAAAATGAAGATATTAGACAATTTTATGATAGCACATGGTAAAGAATGTAATTAAAGTCTCTTTTCCTATTTCAAAAGTTTTAGTTTTCGAGGGTAATAGCTACCTATGTTGAAAAAAATGAAGATATTAGACTATTTTATGATTGCAAATGGTAAAGAATGTGATTAAAGGCTCTTTTCCTATTTCAAAAGTTTTAGTTTTCGAGGGTAATAGCTACGTATGATGAAAAAATGAAGATATTAGACTATTTTATGATTGCAAATGGTAAAGCATGTGATTAAGGGCTCTTTTCCTATGTCAAAAGTTTTAGTTTTCGGTGGTAATAGCTTTGTCTGTGGAAAAAATGAAGATATTAGACAATTTTATGATTGCACATGGTAAAACATGTGATTAAAGGCTCTTTTCCTATTTCAAAAGTTTTAGTTTTCAAGGGTAATAGCTACGTATGTTGAAAAAATGAAGATATTAGACTATTTTATGATTACAAATGGTAAAGAATGTGATTAAAGGCTCTTTTCCTATGTCAAAAGTTTTAGTTTTCGAGGGTAATAGCTACGTATATTGAAAAAATGAAGATATTAGACAATTTTATGATTGAAAATGGTAAAGAATGTGATTAAAGGCTCTTTTCCTATTTCAAAAGTTTTAGTTTTCGAGGGTAATAGCTATGTCTGTGGAAAAAATGAAGATTTAGACTATTTTATGATTGCACATGGTAAAGAATGTGATTAAAGGCTCTTTTCTTATGTCAAAAGTTTTAGTTTTCGAGGGTAATAGCTACGTATGTTGAAAAAATGAAGATATTAGACTATTTTATGATTGCACATGGTAGAGAATGTGATTAAAGGCTCTTTTCCTATTTCAAAAGTTTTAGTTTTCGAGGGTAATAGCTACGTATGTTGAAAAAATGAAGATATTAGACTATTTCATGATTGCAAATGGTAAAGAATGTGATTAAAGGCTCTTTTCCTATTTCAAAAGTTTTAGTTTTCGAGGGTAATAGCTACGTATGTTGAAAAAATGAAGATATTAGACTATTTTATGATTGCACATGGTAAAGAATGTGATTAAAGGCTCTTTTCCCATTTCAAAAGTTTTAGTTTTCGAGGATAATAGCTACGCATGTTGAAAAAAAGTTTCAAACTTACTTTTGAAATAATGCACGCTTTTCCTATTTCAAAAGTTTTAGTTTTCGAGGGTAATAGCTTTGTCTGTGGAAAAAATGAAGATATTAGAACATTTTATGATTGCAAATGGTAAAGAATGTGATTAAAGGCTCTTTTCCTATTTCAAAAGTTTTAGTTTTCGAGGGTAATAGCTACCTATGTTGAAAAAATGAAGATATTAGACTTTTTTATGATTGCAATGGTAAAGAATGTGATTAAAGGCTCTTTTCCTATGTCAAAAGTTTTAGTTTTCGAGGGTAATAACTTTGTCTGTGGAAAAAATGAAGATATTAGACAAATTTATGATTGCACATGGTAAAGAATATGATTAAAGGCTCTTTTCCTATTTCAAAAGTTTTACTTTTCGAGGGTAATAGCTTTGTCTGTGAAAAAATGAAGATATTAGACTATTTTATGATTGCACATGGTAAAGAATGTGATTAAAGGCTCTTTTCCTATTTCAAAAGTTTTAGTTTTCGAGGGTAATAGCTAAGTATGTTGAAAAAATTAAGATATTAGACTATTTTATGATTGCACATGGTAAAGAATGTGATTAAAGGCTCTTTTCCTATGTCAGAAGTTTTAGTTTTCGAGGGTAATAGCTCCGTATGTTGAAAAAACGAAGATATTAGACAATTTTATGATTGCAAATGGTAAGAATGCTATTAAAGGCTCTTTTCCTATTTCAAAAGTTTTAGTTTTCGAGGGTAATAGCTATGTCTGTGGAAAAAATGGAGATTTTAGACTATTTTATGATTGCACATGGTAAAGAATGTGATTAAAGGCTCTTTTCCTATGTCAAAAGTTTTAGTTTTTGAGGGTAATAGCTACGTATGTGGAAAAAATGAAGATATTAGACTATTTTATGATTGCACATGGTCAAGAATGTGATTAAAGGCTCTTTTTCTATTTCAAAAGTTTTAGTTTTCGATTGTAATAGCTACGTATGTTGAAAAAATGTAGATATTAGACTATTTTATGATTGCAAATGGTAAAGAATGTGATTAAAGGCTCTTTTCCTATTTCAAAAGTCTTAGTTTTCGAGGGTAATAGCTATCTATGTTGGAAAAATGAAGATATTAGACTATTTTATGATTGCAAATGGTAAAGAATGTGATTAAAGGCTCTTTTCCTATGTCAAAAATTTTAGTTTTCGAGGGTAATAGCTTTGTCTGTGAAAAAAATGAAGATATTAGACATTTTTATGATTGCACATGGTAAAGAATGTGATTAAAGGCTCTTTTCCTATTTCAAAAGTTTTAGTTTTCGAGGGTAATAGCTACGTATGTTGAAAAAATGAAGATATTAGACTATTTCATGATTGCAAATGGTAAAGAATGTGATTAAAGGCTCTTTTCCTATTTCAAAAGTTTTAGTTTTCGAGGGTAATAGCTACGTATGTTGAAAAAATGAAGATATTAGGCTATTTTATGATTGTAAATGGTAAAGAATGTGATTAAACGCTTTTTTCCTATTTCAAAAGTTTTAGTTTTCGAGGATAATCTACGTATGTTGAAAAAATGAAGATATTAGACTATTTTATGATTGCAAATGGTAAAGAATGTGATTAAAGGGTCTTTTCCTATGTCAAAAGTTTTAGTTCTAGGGTAATAGCTACGTATGTTGAAAAAATGAAGATATTAGACAATTTTATGATTTCAAATGGTAAAGAATGTGATAAAAGGCTCTTTTCCTATTTCAAAAGTTTTAGTTTTCGAGGGTAATAGCTATGTCTGTGGAAAAAATGAAGATTTTAGACTATTTTATGATTGCACATGGTAAAGAATGTGATTAAAAGGCTTTTTTCCTATGTCAAAAGTTTTAGTTTTCGAGGGTAATAGCTACGTATGTTTAAAAAATGAAGATATTAGACTATTTTATGATTGCAAATGGTAAAGAATGTGATTAAAGGCTCTTTTCGTATGTTAAAAGTTTAAGTTTTCGAGGGTAATAGCTACGTATGTTGAAAAAATGAAGGTATTAGACTATTTTATGATTGCACATGGTAAAGAATGTGATTAAAGGCTCTTTTCCCATTTCAAAAAGTTTAGTTTTCGAGGATAATAGCTACGTGTGTTGAAAAAAAGTTTCAAACTTACTTACTTTTGAAACTTTTGAAATATTGCACGCTTTTCCTATTTCAAAAGTTTTAGTTTTCGAGGGTAATAGCTAAGTATGTTTAAAAAATGAAGATATTAGACTATTTTATGATTGCAAATGGTAAAGAATGTGATTAAAGGCTCTTTTCGTATGTCAAAATTTTTTGTTTTCGAGGGTAATAGCTACGTATGTTGAAAAAATGAAGATATTAGACTATTTTATGATTGCACATGGTAAAGAATGTGATTAAAGGCTTTTTTCCTATTTCAAAAGTTTTAGTTTTCGAGGGTAATAGCTACGTATGTTGAAAAAATGAAGATATTAGACTATTTAATGATTGCAAATGGTAAAGAATGTGATTAAAGGCTCTTTTCCTATTTCAAAAGTTTTAGTTTTCGAGGGTAATTGCTACGTATGTTGAAAAAATTAAGATTTTAGACTATTTTATGATCGCAAATGGTAAAGAGTGTGATTAAAGGCTCTTTTCCTATGTCAAAAGTTTTAGTTTTCGAGGGTAATAGCTACGTATGTTGAAAAAATGAAGATATTAGACTATTTTATGATTGCAAATGGTAAAGAATGTGATTAAAGGCTCTTTTCCTATTTCAAAAGTTTTAGTTTTCGAGGGTAATAGCTATGTCTGTGGAAAAAAATGAAGATATTAGACTATTTTATGATTGCACATGGTAAAGAATGTGATTAAAGGCTTTTTTCCTATTTCAAAAGTTTTAGTTTACGAGGGTAATAGCTACGTATGTTGAAAAAATGAAGATATTAGACTATTTAATGATTGCAAATGGTAAAGGATGTGATTAAAGGCTCTTTTCCTATTTCAAAAGTTTTAGTTTTCGAGGGTATGTTGAAAAAATGAAGATATTAGACTATTTTATGATTGCAAATGGTAAAGAATGTGATTAAAGGCTCTTTTCGTATGTCAAAAGTTTTAGTTTTCGAGGGTAATAGCTACGTATGTTGAAAAAATGAAGATATTAGACTATTTTATGATTGCAAATGGTAAAGAATGTGATTAAAGGCTCTTTTTCTATTTCAAAAGTTTTAGTTTTCGAGGGTGGAAAAAATGAAGATATTAGACTATTTTATGGTTGCACATGGTAAAGAATGTGATTAAAGGCTCTTTTCCTATTTCAAAAGTTTTAGTTTTCGAGGGTAATAGCTACGTATGTTTAAAAATTGAAGATATTAGACTATTTTATGATTGCACATGGTAAAGAATGTTATTAAAGGCTCTTTTCCTATTTCAAAAGTTTTAGTTTTCGAGGGTAATAGCTAGGTCTGTGGAAAAAATGAAGATATTAGACTATTTTATGATTGCACATGGTAAAGAATGTGATTAAAGGCTCTTTTCCTATTTCAAAAGTTTTAGTTTTCGAGGGTAATAGCTATGTATGTTGAAAAAATGAAGATCTTAGACTATTTTATGATTGCACATGGTAAAGAATGTGATTAAAGGCTCTTTTCCTATTTCAAAAGTTTTAGTTTTCGAGGGTAATAGCTACGTATGTTGAAAAAAATTTTCAAACTTACTTTTGAAACTTTTGAAATATTGCACTCTTTTCCTATTCCAAAACTTAAAGTTTTCGAGGGTAATAGCTACGTATGTTGAAAAAATGAAGATATTAGACTATTTTATGATTGCAAATGATAAAGAATGTGATTAAAGGCTCTTTTCCTATTTCAAAAGTTTTAGTTTTCGGCGGTAAGAGCTACGTATGTTGAAAAAATGAAGATATTAGACTATTTTATGATTGCAAATGGTAAAGAATGTGATTAAAGGCTCTTTTCCTATTTTCAAAGTTTTAGTTTCCGAGGGTAAGAGCTTTTTCTGTGGAAAAAATGAAGATATTAGACATTTTTATGATTGCACATGGTAAAGAATTTGATTAAAGGCTCTTTTCCTATTTCAAAAGTTTTAGTTTTCGAGGGTAATAGCTGCCTATGTTGAAAAAATGAAGATATTAGACTATTTTATGATTGCAAATGGTAAAGAATGTGATTAAAGGCTCTTTTCCTATTTCAAAACTTCTAGTTTTCGAGGGTAATGGCTACGTATGATGAACAAATGAAGATATTAGACTATTTTATGATTGCAAATGGTAAAGAATGTGATTAAAGGCTCTTTTCCTATTTCAAAAGTTTTAGTTTTCGAGGGTAATAGCTGCCTATGTTGAAAAAATGAAGATATTAGACTATTTTATGATTGCAAATGGTAAAGAATGTGATTAAAGGCTCTTTTCCTATGTCAAAAGTTTTAGTTTTCGAGGGTAATAGCTTTGTCTGTGGAAAAAATGAAGATATTAGACAATTTTATGATTGCATATGGTAAAGAATGTGATTAAAGGCTCTTTTCCTATTTCAAAAGTTTTAGTTTTCGAGGGTAATAGCTATGTCTGTGGAAAAAATGAAGATATTAGACAATTTTATGATTGCACATGGTAAAGAATGTGATTAAAAGCTCTTTTCCTATTTCAAAAGTTTTAGTTTTCGAGGATAATAGCTACGTATGTTGAAAAAATGAAGATATTAGACTATTTTATGATTACAAATGGTAAAGAATGTGATTAAAGGCTCTTTTCCTATGTCAAAAGTTTTAGTTTTCGAGGGTAATAGCTACTTATGTGGAAAAAATAAAGATATTAGACTATTTTATGATTGCAAATGGTAAAGAATGTGATTAAAGGCTCTTTTCCTATGTCAAAACTTTTAGTTTTCGAGGGTAATAGCTACGTATGTTGAAAAAACGAAGATATTAGACAATTTTATGATTGCAAATGGTAAAGAATGTGATTAAAGGCTCTTTTCCTATTTCAAATGTTTTAGTTTTTGAGGGTAATAGCTATGTCTGTGGAAAAAATGAAGATATTAGACAATTTTATGATTGCAAATGGTAAAGAATGTGATTAAAGGTTCTTTTCCTATTTCAAAAGTTTTAGTTTTCGAGGGTAATAGCTACCTATGTTGAAAAAATGAAGATATTAGACTATTTTATGTTTGCAAATGGTAAAGAATGTGATTAAAGGTCCTTTTCCTATTTCAAAAGTTTTAGTTTTCGAGGGTAATAGCTACGTATGTTGAAAAAATGAAGATATTAGACAATTTTATGATTGCACATGGTAAAGAATGTGATTAAAGGCTCTTTTCCTATTTCAAAAGTTTTAGTTTTCGAGGGTAATAGCTACGTATGTTGAAAAAAATTTTCAAACTTACTTTTGAAACTTTTGAAATATTGCACTCTTTTCCTATTCCAAAACTTTTAGTTTTCGAGGGTAATAGCTTTGTGTGTGAAAAAAATGAAGATATTAGACTATTATATGATTGCAAATGGTAAAGAATGTGATTAAAGGCTCTTTTCCTATTTCAAAAGTTTTAGTTTTCGGCGGTAAGAGCTACGTATGTTGAAAAAATGAAGATATTAGACTATTTTATGATTGCAAATGGTAAAGAATGTGATTAAAGGCTCTTTTCCTATTTTAAAAGTTTTAGTTTTCGAGGGTAAGAGCTTTTTCTGTGGAAAAAATGAAGATATTAGACAATTTTATGATTGCACATGGTAAAGAATGTGATTAAAGGCTCTTTCCTATTCAAAAGTTTTAGTTTTCGAGGGTATAGCTGCCTATGTTGAAAAAATGAAGATATTAGACTATTTTATGATTGCAAATGGTAAAGAATGTGATTAAAGGCTCTTTTCCTATTTCAAAAGTTTTAGTTTTCGAGGGTAATGGCTACGTATGATGAACAAATGAAGATATTAGACTATTTTATGATTGCAAATGGTAAAGAATGTGATTAAAGGCTCTTTTCCTATGTCAAAAGTTTTAGTTTTTCGAGGGTAATAGCTTTGTCTGTGGAAAAAATGAAGATATTAGACAATTTTATGATTGCATATGGTAAAGAATGTGATTAAAGGCTCTTTTCCTATTTCAAAAAGTTTAGTTTCGAGGGTAATAGCCTTGTGTGTGGAAAAAATGAAGATATTAGACAATTTTTTGATCGCACATGGTAAAGAATGTGATTAAAAGCTCTTTTCCTATTTCAAAATTTTTAGTTTTCGAGGATAATAGCTACGTATGTTGAAAAAATGAAGATATTAGACTATTTTATGATTACAAATGGTAAAGAATGTGATTAAAGGCTCTTTTCCTATGTCAAAAGTTTTAGTTTTCGAGGGTAATAGCTACGTATGTTGAAAAAATAAAGATATAGACTATTTTATGATTGCAAATGGTAAAGAATGTGATTAAAGGCTCTTTTCCTATGTCAAAAGTTTTAGTTTTCGAGGGTAATAGCTACGTATGTTGAAAAAACGAAGATATTAGACAATTTTATGATTGCAATTGGGTAAAGAATGTGATTAAAGGCTCTTTGCCTATTTCAAATGTTTTAGTTTTCGAGGGTAATAGCTATGTCTGTGGAAAAAATGAAGATTTTAGACTATTTTATGGTTGCACATGGTAAAGAATGTGATTAAAGGCTCTTTTCCTATTTCAAAAGTTTTAGTTTTCGAGGGTAATAGCTACGTATGTTGAAAAAATGAAGATAGTAGACTATTTTATGATTGCACATGGTAAAGAATGTGATTAAAGGCTCTATTCCATTTCAAAAGTTTTAGTTTTCGAGGATAATAGCTACGTATGTTGAAAAAAAGTTTCAAAATTACTTTTGAAACTTTTGAAATATTGCACGCTTTTTCTATTTCAAAAGTTTTAGTTTTCGAGGGTAATAGCTTTGTCTGTGGAAAAAATGAAGATATTAGACAATTTTATGATTGCAAATGGTAAAGAATGTGATTAAAGGTTCTTTTCCTATTTCAAAAGTTTTTAGTTTTCGAGGGTAATAGCTACCTATGTTGAAAAAATGAAGATATTAGACTATTTTATGATTGCAAATGGTAAAGAATGTGATTAAAGGTCCTTTTCCTATTTCAAAAGTTTTAGTTTTCGAGGGTATAGCTACGTATGTTGAAAAATGAAGATATTAGACAATTTTATGATTGCACATGGTAAAGAATGTGATTAAAGGCTCTTTTCCTATTTCAAAAGTTTTAGTTTTCGAGGATAATAGCTTTGTCTGTGGAAAAAAATGAAGATATTAGACAATTTTATAATTACACATGGTAAAGAATGTGATTAAACGCTCTTTCCCTATTTCAAAAGTTTTAGTTTTCGAGGGTAATAGCTACGTATGTTGAAAAAATGAAGATTTTAGACTATTATATGATTGCAAATGGTAAAGAATGTGATTAAAGCTCTTTTCCTATTTCAAAGTTTTAGTTTTCGGCGGTAAGAGCTACGTATGTTGAAAAAATGAAGATATTAGACTATTTTATGATTGCAAATGGTAAAGAATGTGATTAAAGGCTCTTTTTCCTATTTTAAAAGTTTTAGTTTTCGAGGGTAAGAGCTTTTTCTGTGGAAAAAATGAAGATATTAGACAATTTTATGATTGCACATGGTAAAGAATGTGATTAAAGGCTCTTTTCCTATTTCAAAAGTTTTAGTTTTCGAGGGTAATAGCTAAGTAGGCCTATGTTGAAAAAAATGAAGATATTAGACTATTTTATGATTGCAAATGGTAAAGAATGTGATTAAAGGCTCTTTTCCTATTTCAAAAGTTTTAGTTTTCGAGGGTAATGGCTACGTATGATGAACAAATGAAGATATTAGACTATTTTATGATTGCAAATGGTAAAGAATGTGATTAAAGGCTCTTTTCCTATGTCAAAAGTTTTAGTTTTCGAGGGTAATAAGCTTTGTCTGTGGAAAAAATGAAGATATTAGACAATTTTATGATTGCATATGGTAAAGAATGTGATTAAAGGCTCTTTTCCTATTTCAAAAAGTTTAGTTTTCGAGGGTAATAGCCTTGTGTGTGGAAAAAATGAAGATATTAGACAATTTTTTGATCGCACATGGTAAAGAATGTGATTAAAAGCTCTTTTCCTATTTCAAAATTTTTAGTTTTCGAGGATAATAGCTACGTATGTTGAAAAAAATGAAGATATTAGACTATTTTATGATTACAAATGGTAAAGAATGTGATTAAAGGCTCTTTTCCTCTGTCAAAAGTTTTAGTTTTCGAGGGTAATAGCTACGTATGTTGAAAAAATAAAGATATTAGACTATTTTATGATTGCAAATGTAAAGAATGTGATTAAAGGCTCTTTTCCTATGTCAAAAGTTTTAGTTTTCGAGGGTAATAGCTACGTATGTTGAAAAAACGAAGATATTAGACAATTTTATGATTGCAATTGGTAAAGAATGTGATTAGAGGCTCTTTGCCTATTTCAAATGTTTTAGTTTTCGAGGGTAATAGCTATGTCTGTGGAAAAAATGAAGATTTTGGACTATTTTATGGTTGCACATGGTAAAGAATGTGATTAAAGGCTCTTTTCCTATTTCAAAAGTTTTAGTTTTCGAGGGTAATAGCTACGTATGTTGAAAAAATGAAGATAGTAGACTATTTTATGATTGCACATGGTAAAGAATGTGATTAAAGGCTCTATTCCCATTTCAAAAGTTTTAGTTTTCGAGGATAATAGCTACGTATGTTGAAAAAAAGTTTCAAATTACTTTGAAACTTTGAAATATTGCACGCTTTTTCTATTTCAAAAGTTTTAGTTTTCGAGGGTAATAGCTTTGTCTGTGGAAAAAATGAAGATATTAGACAATTTTATGATTGCAAATGGTAAAGAATGTGATTAAAGGTTCTTTTCCTATTTCAAAAGTTTTAGTTTTCGAGGGTAATAGCTACCTATGTTGAAAAAATGAAGATATTAGACTATTTTATGATTGCAAATGGTAAAGAATGTGATTAAAGGTCCTTTTCCTATTTCAAAAGTTTTAGTTTTCGAGGGTAATAGCTACGTATGTTGAAAAAATGAAGATATTAGACAATTTTATGATTGCACATGGTAAAGAATGTGATTAAAGGCTCTTTTCCTATTTCAAAAGTTTTACTTTTCGAGGGTAATAGCTTTGTCTGTGGAAAAAATGAAGATATTAGACAATTTTATAATACACATGGTAAGAATGTGATTAAACGCTCTTTTCCTATTTCAAAGTTTTAGTTTTCGAGGGTAATAGCTACGTATGTTGAAAAAATGAAGATTTTAGACTGTTTTATGATTGCAAATGGTAATGAATGTGATTAAAGGCTCGTTTCCTTTGTCAAAGTTTTAGTTTTCGAGGGTAATAGCTACTTATGTTGAAAAAATGAAGATATTAGACTATTTTATGATTGCAAATGGTAAATAATGTGATTAAAGGCTCTTTCTTATTTCAAAAGTTTTAGTTTTCGAGGGTAATAGCTACGTATGTTGAAAAAATGAAGATATTAGACTATTTTATGATTGCGAATGGTAAAGAATGTGATTAAAGGCTCTTTTACTATTTCAAAAGTTTTAGTTTTCGAGGGTAATAGCATCT
>NW_027063209.1:0-41218 GCF_032884065.1 Artemia franciscana | reverse complement strand
TAATCACATTCTTTACCATGTGCAATCATAAAATAGTCTAATATCTTCATTTTTTCAACATACGTAGCTATTACCCTCGAAAACTAAAACTTTTGAAATAGGAAAAGAGCCTTTAATCACATTCTTTACCATTTGCAATCATAAAATAGTCTAATATCTTCATTTTTTCAACATACGTAGCTATTACCCTCGAAAACTAAAACTTTTGAAATAGGAAAAGAGCCTTTAATCACATTCTTTACCATTTGCAATCATAAAATAGTCTAATATCTTCATTTTTTCAACATACGTAGCTATTACCCTCGAAAACTAAAACTTTTGAAATAGGAAAAGAGCCTTTAATCACATTCTTTACCATTTGCAATCATAAAATAGTCTAATATCTTCATTTTTTCAACATACGTAGCTATTACCCTCGAAAACTAAAACTTTTGAAATAGGAAAAGAGCCTTTAATCACATTCTTTACCATTGCAATCATAAAATAGTCTAATATCTTCATTTTTTCAACATACGTAGCTATTACCCTCGAAAACTAAAACTTTTGAAATAGGAAAAGAGCCTTTAATCACATTCTTTACCATTTGCAATCATAAAATAGTCTAATATCTTCATTTTTTCAACATACGTAGCTATTACCCTCGAAAACTAAAACTTTTGAAATAGGAAAAGAGCCTTTAATCACATTCTTTACCATTTGCAATCATAAAATAGTCTAATATCTTCATTTTTTCAACATACGTAGCTATTACCCTCGAAAACTAAAACTTTTGAAATAGGAAAAGAGCCTTTAATCACATTCTTTACCATTGCAATCATAAAATAGTCTAATATCTTCATTTTTTCAACATACGTAGCTATTACCCTCGAAAACTAAAACTTTTGAAATAGGAAAAGAGCCTTTAATCACATTCTTTACCATGTGCAATCATAAAATAGTCTAATATCTTCATTTTTTCAACATACGTAGCTATTACCCTCGAAAACTAAAACTTTTGAAATAGGAAAAGAGCCTTTAATCACATTCTTTACCATGTGCAATCATAAAATAGTCTAATATCTTCATTTTTTCAACATACGTAGCTATTACCCTCGAAAACTAAAACTTTTGAAATAGGAAAAGAGCCTTTAATCACATTCTTTACCATTTGCAATCATAAAATAGTCTAATATCTTCATTTTTTCAACATACGTAGCTATTACCCTCGAAAACTAAAACTTTTGAAATAGGAAAAGAGCCTTTAATCACATTCTTTACCATTTGCAATCATAAAATAGTCTAATATCTTCATTTTTTCAACATACGTAGCTATTACCCTCGAAAACTAAAACTTTTGAAATAGGAAAAGAGCCTTTAATCACATTCTTTACCATTTGCAATCATAAAATAGTCTAATATCTTCATTTTTTCAACATACGTAGCTATTACCCTCGAAAACTAAAACTTTTGAAATAGGAAAAGAGCCTTTAATCACATTCTTTACCATGTGCAATCATAAAATAGTCTAATATCTTCATTTTTTCAACATACGTAGCTATTACCCTCGAAAACTAAAACTTTTGAAATAGGAAAAGAGCCTTTAATCACATTCTTTACCATGTGCAATCATAAAATAGTCTAATATCTTCATTTTTTCAACATACGTAGCTATTACCCTCGAAAACTAAAACTTTTGAAATAGGAAAAGAGCCTTTAATCACATTCTTTACCATTTGCAATCATAAAATAGTCTAATATCTTCATTTTTTCAACATACGTAGCTATTACCCTCGAAAACTAAAACTTTTGAAATAGGAAAAGAGCCTTTAATCACATTCTTTACCATTTGCAATCATAAAATAGTCTAATATCTTCATTTTTTCAACATACGTAGCTATTACCCTCGAAAACTAAAACTTTTGAAATAGGAAAAGAGCCTTTAATCACATTCTTTACCATTTGCAATCATAAAATAGTCTAATATCTTCATTTTTTCAACATACGTAGCTATTACCCTCGAAAACTAAAACTTTTGAAATAGGAAAAGAGCCTTTAATCACATTCTTTACCATTGCAATCATAAAATAGTCTAATATCTTCATTTTTTCAACATACGTAGCTATTACCCTCGAAAACTAAAACTTTTGAAATAGGAAAAGAGCCTTTAATCACATTCTTTACCATTTGCAATCATAAAATAGTCTAATATCTTCATTTTTTCAACATACGTAGCTATTACCCTCGAAAACTAAAACTTTTGAAATAGGAAAAGAGCCTTTAATCACATTCTTTACCATTTGCAATCATAAAATAGTCTAATATCTTCATTTTTTCAACATACGTAGCTATTACCCTCGAAAACTAAAACTTTTGAAATAGGAAAAGAGCCTTTAATCACATTCTTTACCATGTGCAATCATAAAATAGTCTAATATCTTCATTTTTTCAACATACGTAGCTATTACCCTCGAAAACTAAAACTTTTGAAATAGGAAAAGAGCCTTTAATCACATTCTTTACCATTTGCAATCATAAAATAGTCTAATATCTTCATTTTTTCAACATACGTAGCTATTACCCTCGAAAACTAAAACTTTTGAAATAGGAAAAGAGCCTTTAATCACATTCTTTACCATTTGCAATCATAAAATAGTCTAATATCTTCATTTTTTCAACATACGTAGCTATTACCCTCGAAAACTAAAACTTTTGAAATAGGAAAAGAGCCTTTAATCACATTCTTTACCATTTGCAATCATAAAATAGTCTAATATCTTCATTTTTTCAACATACGTAGCTATTACCCTCGAAAACTAAAACTTTTGAAATAGGAAAAGAGCCTTTAATCACATTCTTTACCATTTGCAATCATAAAATAGTCTAATATCTTCATTTTTTCAACATACGTAGCTATTACCCTCGAAAACTAAAACTTTTGAAATAGGAAAAGAGCCTTTAATCACATTCTTTACCATGTGCAATCATAAAATAGTCTAATATCTTCATTTTTTCAACATACGTAGCTATTACCCTCGAAAACTAAAACTTTTGAAATAGGAAAAGAGCCTTTAATCACATTCTTTACCATTTGCAATCATAAAATAGTCTAATATCTTCATTTTTTCAACATACGTAGCTATTACCCTCGAAAACTAAAACTTTTGAAATAGGAAAAGAGCCTTTAATCACATTCTTTACCATGTGCAATCATAAAATAGTCTAATATCTTCATTTTTTCAACATACGTAGCTATTACCCTCGAAAACTAAAACTTTTGAAATAGGAAAAGAGCCTTTAATCACATTCTTTACCATTGCAATCATAAAATAGTCTAATATCTTCATTTTTTCAACATACGTAGCTATTACCCTCGAAAACTAAAACTTTTGAAATAGGAAAAGAGCCTTTAATCACATTCTTTACCATGTGCAATCATAAAATAGTCTAATATCTTCATTTTTTCAACATACGTAGCTATTACCCTCGAAAACTAAAACTTTTGAAATAGGAAAAGAGCCTTTAATCACATTCTTTACCATTTGCAATCATAAAATAGTCTAATATCTTCATTTTTTCAACATACGTAGCTATTACCCTCGAAAACTAAAACTTTTGAAATAGGAAAAGAGCCTTTAATCACATTCTTTACCATGTGCAATCATAAAATAGTCTAATATCTTCATTTTTTCAACATACGTAGCTATTACCCTCGAAAACTAAAACTTTTGAAATAGGAAAAGAGCCTTTAATCACATTCTTTACCATTTGCAATCATAAAATAGTCTAATATCTTCATTTTTTCAACATACGTAGCTATTACCCTCGAAAACTAAAACTTTTGAAATAGGAAAAGAGCCTTTAATCACATTCTTTACCATTTGCAATCATAAAATAGTCTAATATCTTCATTTTTTCAACATACGTAGCTATTACCCTCGAAAACTAAAACTTTTGAAATAGGAAAAGAGCCTTTAATCACATTCTTTACCATTTGCAATCATAAAATAGTCTAATATCTTCATTTTTTCAACATACGTAGCTATTACCCTCGAAAACTAAAACTTTTGAAATAGGAAAAGAGCCTTTAATCACATTCTTTACCATTTGCAATCATAAAATAGTCTAATATCTTCATTTTTTCAACATACGTAGCTATTACCCTCGAAAACTAAAACTTTTGAAATAGGAAAAGAGCCTTTAATCACATTCTTTACCATTTGCAATCATAAAATAGTCTAATATCTTCATTTTTTCAACATACGTAGCTATTACCCTCGAAAACTAAAACTTTTGAAATAGGAAAAGAGCCTTTAATCACATTCTTTACCATTTGCAATCATAAAATAGTCTAATATCTTCATTTTTTCAACATACGTAGCTATTACCCTCGAAAACTAAAACTTTTGAAATAGGAAAAGAGCCTTTAATCACATTCTTTACCATGTGCAATCATAAAATAGTCTAATATCTTCATTTTTTCAACATACGTAGCTATTACCCTCGAAAACTAAAACTTTTGAAATAGGAAAAGAGCCTTTAATCACATTCTTTACCATTTGCAATCATAAAATAGTCTAATATCTTCATTTTTTCAACATACGTAGCTATTACCCTCGAAAACTAAAACTTTTGAAATAGGAAAAGAGCCTTTAATCACATTCTTTACCATGTGCAATCATAAAATAGTCTAATATCTTCATTTTTTCAACATACGTAGCTATTACCCTCGAAAACTAAAACTTTTGAAATAGGAAAAGAGCCTTTAATCACATTCTTTACCATGTGCAATCATAAAATAGTCTAATATCTTCATTTTTTCAACATACGTAGCTATTACCCTCGAAAACTAAAACTTTTGAAATAGGAAAAGAGCCTTTAATCACATTCTTTACCATTTGCAATCATAAAATAGTCTAATATCTTCATTTTTTCAACATACGTAGCTATTACCCTCGAAAACTAAAACTTTTGAAATAGGAAAAGAGCCTTTAATCACATTCTTTACCATTTGCAATCATAAAATAGTCTAATATCTTCATTTTTTCAACATACGTAGCTATTACCCTCGAAAACTAAAACTTTTGAAATAGGAAAAGAGCCTTTAATCACATTCTTTACCATTTGCAATCATAAAATAGTCTAATATCTTCATTTTTTCAACATACGTAGCTATTACCCTCGAAAACTAAAACTTTTGAAATAGGAAAAGAGCCTTTAATCACATTCTTTACCATGTGCAATCATAAAATAGTCTAATATCTTCATTTTTTCAACATACGTAGCTATTACCCTCGAAAACTAAAACTTTTGAAATAGGAAAAGAGCCTTTAATCACATTCTTTACCATTTGCAATCATAAAATAGTCTAATATCTTCATTTTTTCAACATACGTAGCTATTACCCTCGAAAACTAAAACTTTTGAAATAGGAAAAGAGCCTTTAATCACATTCTTTACCATGTGCAATCATAAAATAGTCTAATATCTTCATTTTTTCAACATACGTAGCTATTACCCTCGAAAACTAAAACTTTTGAAATAGGAAAAGAGCCTTTAATCACATTCTTTACCATTTGCAATCATAAAATAGTCTAATATCTTCATTTTTTCAACATACGTAGCTATTACCCTCGAAAACTAAAACTTTTGAAATAGGAAAAGAGCCTTTAATCACATTCTTTACCATGTGCAATCATAAAATAGTCTAATATCTTCATTTTTTCAACATACGTAGCTATTACCCTCGAAAACTAAAACTTTTGAAATAGGAAAAGAGCCTTTAATCACATTCTTTACCATTTGCAATCATAAAATAGTCTAATATCTTCATTT
This sequence comes from Artemia franciscana, assembly GCF_032884065.1. Taxonomy (NCBI): domain Eukaryota; kingdom Metazoa; phylum Arthropoda; class Branchiopoda; order Anostraca; family Artemiidae; genus Artemia; species Artemia franciscana. The sequence continues at coordinate 35,407 of NW_027063209.1, read as the reverse complement.
TTTCAACATACGTAGCTATTACCCTCGAAAACTAAAACTTTTGAAATAGGAAAAGAGCCTTTAATCACATTCTTTACCATTTGCAATCATAAAATAGTCTAATATCTTCATTTTTTCAACATACGTAGCTATTACCCTCGAAAACTAAAACTTTTGAAATAGGAAAAGAGCCTTTAATCACATTCTTTACCATTTGCAATCATAAAATAGTCTAATATCTTCATTTTTTCAACATACGTAGCTATTACCCTCGAAAACTAAAACTTTTGAAATAGGAAAAGAGCCTTTAATCACATTCTTTACCATTTGCAATCATAAAATAGTCTAATATCTTCATTTTTTCAACATACGTAGCTATTACCCTCGAAAACTAAAACTTTTGAAATAGGAAAAGAGCCTTTAATCACATTCTTTACCATGTGCAATCATAAAATAGTCTAATATCTTCATTTTTTCAACATACGTAGCTATTACCCTCGAAAACTAAAACTTTTGAAATAGGAAAAGAGCCTTTAATCACATTCTTTACCATTGTGCAATCATAAAATAGTCTAATATCTTCATTTTTTCAACATACGTAGCTATTACCCTCGAAAACTAAAACTTTTGAAATAGGAAAAGAGCCTTTAATCACATTCTTTACCATTTGCAATCATAAAATAGTCTAATATCTTCATTTTTTCAACATACGTAGCTATTACCCTCGAAAACTAAAACTTTTGAAATAGGAAAAGAGCCTTTAATCACATTCTTTACCATTTGCAATCATAAAATAGTCTAATATCTTCATTTTTTCAACATACGTAGCTATTACCCTCGAAAACTAAAACTTTTGAAATAGGAAAAGAGCCTTTAATCACATTCTTTACCATTTGCAATCATAAAATAGTCTAATATCTTCATTTTTTCAACATACGTAGCTATTACCCTCGAAAACTAAAACTTTTGAAATAGGAAAAGAGCCTTTAATCACATTCTTTACCATTTGCAATCATAAAATAGTCTAATATCTTCATTTTTTCAACATACGTAGCTATTACCCTCGAAAACTAAAACTTTTGAAATAGGAAAAGAGCCTTTAATCACATTCTTTACCATGTGCAATCATAAAAGTGTCTAATATCATCATTTTTTCCACAGACATAGCTATTACCCTCGAAAACTAACACTTTTGAAATAGGAAAAGAGCCTTTAATCACATTCTTTACCATTTGCAATCATAAAATAGTCTAATATCTTCATTTTTTCAACATACGTAGCTATTACCCTCGAAAACTAAAACTTTTGAAATAGGAAAAGAGCCTTTAATCACATTCTTTACCATTTGCAATCATAAAATAGTCTAATATCTTCATTTTTTCAACATACGTAGCTATTACCCTCGAAAACTAAAACTTTTGAAATAGGAAAAGAGCCTTTAATCACATTCTTTACCATGTGCAATCATAAAATAGTCTAATATCTTCATTTTTTCAACATACGTAGCTATTACCCTCGAAAACTAAAACTTTTGAAATAGGAAAAGAGCCTTTAATCACATTCTTTACCATTTGCAATCATAAAATAGTCTAATATCTTCATTTTTTCAACATACGTAGCTATTACCCTCGAAAACTAAAACTTTTGAAATAGGAAAAGAGCCTTTAATCACATTCTTTACCATTTGCAATCATAAAATAGTCTAATATCTTCATTTTTTCAACATACGTAGCTATTACCCTCGAAAACTAAAACTTTTGAAATAGGAAAAGAGCCTTTAATCACATTCTTTACCATTTGCAATCATAAAATAGTCTAATATCTTCATTTTTTCAACATACGTAGCTATTACCCTCGAAAACTAAAACTTTTGAAATAGGAAAAGAGCCTTTAATCACATTCTTTACCATTTGCAATCATAAAATAGTCTAATATCTTCATTTTTTCAACATACGTAGCTATTACCCTCGAAAACTAAAACTTTTGAAATAGGAAAAGAGCCTTTAATCACATTCTTTACCATGTGCAATCATAAAATAGTCTAATATCTTCATTTTTTCAACATACGTAGCTATTACCCTCGAAAACTAAAACTTTTGAAATAGGAAAAGAGCCTTTAATCACATTCTTTACCATTTGCAATCATAAAATAGTCTAATATCTTCATTTTTTCAACATACGTAGCTATTACCCTCGAAAACTAAAACTTTTGAAATAGGAAAAGAGCCTTTAATCACATTCTTTACCATTTGCAATCATAAAATAGTCTAATATCTTCATTTTTTCAACATACGTAGCTATTACCCTCGAAAACTAAAACTTTTGAAATAGGAAAAGAGCCTTTAATCACATTCTTTACCATTTGCAATCATAAAATAGTCTAATATCTTCATTTTTTCAACATACGTAGCTATTACCCTCGAAAACTAAAACTTTTGAAATAGGAAAAGAGCCTTTAATCACATTCTTTACCATGTGCAATCATAAAATAGTCTAATATCTTCATTTTTTCAACATACGTAGCTATTACCCTCGAAAACTAAAACTTTTGAAATAGGAAAAGAGCCTTTAATCACATTCTTTACCATGTGCAATCATAAAATAGTCTAATATCTTCATTTTTTCAACATACGTAGCTATTACCCTCGAAAACTAAAACTTTTGAAATAGGAAAAGAGCCTTTAATCACATTCTTTACCATTTGCAATCATAAAATAGTCTAATATCTTCATTTTTTCAACATACGTAGCTATTACCCTCGAAAACTAAAACTTTTGAAATAGGAAAAGAGCCTTTAATCACATTCTTTACCATTTGCAATCATAAAATAGTCTAATATCTTCATTTTTTCAACATACGTAGCTATTACCCTCGAAAACTAAAACTTTTGAAATAGGAAAAGAGCCTTTAATCACATTCTTTACCATTGCAATCATAAAATAGTCTAATATCTTCATTTTTTCAACATACGTAGCTATTACCCTCGAAAACTAAAACTTTTGAAATAGGAAAAGAGCCTTTAATCACATTCTTTACCATTTGCAATCATAAAATAGTCTAATATCTTCATTTTTTCAACATACGTAGCTATTACCCTCGAAAACTAAAACTTTTGAAATAGGAAAAGAGCCTTTAATCACATTCTTTACCATTTGCAATCATAAAATAGTCTAATATCTTCATTTTTTCAACATACGTAGCTATTACCCTCGAAAACTAAAACTTTTGAAATAGGAAAAGAGCCTTTAATCACATTCTTTACCATGTGCAATCATAAAATAGTCTAATATCTTCATTTTTTCAACATACGTAGCTATTACCCTCGAAAACTAAAACTTTTGAAATAGGAAAAGAGCCTTTAATCACATTCTTTACCATTTGCAATCATAAAATAGTCTAATATCTTCATTTTTTCAACATACGTAGCTATTACCCTCGAAAACTAAAACTTTTGAAATAGGAAAAGAGCCTTTAATCACATTCTTTACCATGTGCAATCATAAAATAGTCTAATATCTTCATTTTTTCAACATACGTAGCTATTACCCTCGAAAACTAAAACTTTTGAAATAGGAAAAGAGCCTTTAATCACATTCTTTACCATTTGCAATCATAAAATAGTCTAATATCTTCATTTTTTCAACATACGTAGCTATTACCCTCGAAAACTAAAACTTTTGAAATAGGAAAAGAGCCTTTAATCACATTCTTTACCATGTGCAATCATAAAATAGTCTAATATCTTCATTTTTTCAACATACGTAGCTATTACCCTCGAAAACTAAAACTTTTGAAATAGGAAAAGAGCCTTTAATCACATTCTTTACCATTTGCAATCATAAAATAGTCTAATATCTTCATTTTTTCAACATACGTAGCTATTACCCTCGAAAACTAAAACTTTTGAAATAGGAAAAGAGCCTTTAATCACATTCTTTACCATTTGCAATCATAAAATAGTCTAATATCTTCATTTTTTCAACATACGTAGCTATTACCCTCGAAAACTAAAACTTTTGAAATAGGAAAAGAGCCTTTAATCACATTCTTTACCATTTGCAATCATAAAATAGTCTAATATCTTCATTTTTTCAACATACGTAGCTATTACCCTCGAAAACTAAAACTTTTGAAATAGGAAAAGAGCCTTTAATCACATTCTTTACCATGTGCAATCATAAAATAGTCTAATATCTTCATTTTTTCAACATACGTAGCTATTACCCTCGAAAACTAAAACTTTTGAAATAGGAAAAGAGCCTTTAATCACATTCTTTACCATTTGCAATCATAAAATAGTCTAATATCTTCATTTTTTCAACATACGTAGCTATTACCCTCGAAAACTAAAACTTTTGAAATAGGAAAAGAGCCTTTAATCACATTCTTTACCATGTGCAATCATAAAATAGTCTAATATCTTCATTTTTTCAACATACGTAGCTATTACCCTCGAAAACTAAAACTTTTGAAATAGGAAAAGAGCCTTTAATCACATTCTTTACCATTTGCAATCATAAAATAGTCTAATATCTTCATTTTTTCAACATACGTAGCTATTACCCTCGAAAACTAAAACTTTTGAAATAGGAAAAGAGCCTTTAATCACATTCTTTACCATTGCAATCATAAAATAGTCTAATATCTTCATTTTTTCAACATACGTAGCTATTACCCTCGAAAACTAAAACTTTTGAAATAGGAAAAGAGCCTTTAATCACATTCTTTACCATGTGCAATCATAAAATAGTCTAATATCTTCATTTTTTCAACATACGTAGCTATTACCCTCGAAAACTAAAACTTTTGAAATAGGAAAAGAGCCTTTAATCACATTCTTTACCATTTGCAATCATAAAATAGTCTAATATCTTCATTTTTTCAACATACGTAGCTATTACCCTCGAAAACTAAAACTTTTGAAATAGGAAAAGAGCCTTTAATCACATTCTTTACCATTTGCAATCATAAAATAGTCTAATATCTTCATTTTTTCAACATACGTAGCTATTACCCTCGAAAACTAAAACTTTTGAAATAGGAAAAGAGCCTTTAATCACATTCTTTACCATGTGCAATCATAAAATAGTCTAATATCTTCATTTTTTCAACATACGTAGCTATTACCCTCGAAAACTAAAACTTTTGAAATAGGAAAAGAGCCTTTAATCACATTCTTTACCATTTGCAATCATAAAATAGTCTAATATCTTCATTTTTTCAACATACGTAGCTATTACCCTCGAAAACTAAAACTTTTGAAATAGGAAAAGAGCCTTTAATCACATTCTTTACCATTTGCAATCATAAAATAGTCTAATATCTTCATTTTTTCAACATACGTAGCTATTACCCTCGAAAACTAAAACTTTTGAAATAGGAAAAGAGCCTTTAATCACATTCTTTACCATTTGCAATCATAAAATAGTCTAATATCTTCATTTTTTCAACATACGTAGCTATTACCCTCGAAAACTAAAACTTTTGAAATAGGAAAAGAGCCTTTAATCACATTCTTTACCATTTGCAATCATAAAATAGTCTAATATCTTCATTTTTTCAACATACGTAGCTATTACCCTCGAAAACTAAAACTTTTGAAATAGGAAAAGAGCCTTTAATCACATTCTTTACCATGTGCAATCATAAAATAGTCTAATATCTTCATTTTTTCAACATACGTAGCTATTACCCTCGAAAACTAAAACTTTTGAAATAGGAAAAGAGCCTTTAATCACATTCTTTACCATGTGCAATCATAAAATAGTCTAATATCTTCATTTTTTCAACATACGTAGCTATTACCCTCGAAAACTAAAACTTTTGAAATAGGAAAAGAGCCTTTAATCACATTCTTTACCATTTGCAATCATAAAATAGTCTAATATCTTCATTTTTTCAACATACGTAGCTATTACCCTCGAAAACTAAAACTTTTGAAATAGGAAAAGAGCCTTTAATCACATTCTTTACCATGTGCAATCATAAAATAGTCTAATATCTTCATTTTTTCAACATACGTAGCTATTACCCTCGAAAACTAAAACTTTTGAAATAGGAAAAGAGCCTTTAATCACATTCTTTACCATGTGCAATCATAAAATAGTCTAATATCTTCATTTTTTCAACATACGTAGCTATTACCCTCGAAAACTAAAACTTTTGAAATAGGAAAAGAGCCTTTAATCACATTCTTTACCATTTGCAATCATAAAATAGTCTAATATCTTCATTTTTTCAACATACGTAGCTATTACCCTCGAAAACTAAAACTTTTGAAATAGGAAAAGAGCCTTTAATCACATTCTTTACCATGTGCAATCATAAAATAGTCTAATATCTTCATTTTTTCAACATACGTAGCTATTACCCTCGAAAACTAAAACTTTTGAAATAGGAAAAGAGCCTTTAATCACATTCTTTACCATTTGCAATCATAAAATAGTCTAATATCTTCATTTTTTCAACATACGTAGCTATTACCCTCGAAAACTAAAACTTTTGAAATAGGAAAAGAGCCTTTAATCACATTCTTTACCATTTGCAATCATAAAATAGTCTAATATCTTCATTTTTTCAACATACGTAGCTATTACCCTCGAAAACTAAAACTTTTGAAATAGGAAAAGAGCCTTTAATCACATTCTTTACCATTTGCAATCATAAAATAGTCTAATATCTTCATTTTTTCAACATACGTAGCTATTACCCTCGAAAACTAAAACTTTTGAAATAGGAAAAGAGCCTTTAATCACATTCTTTACCATGTGCAATCATAAAATAGTCTAATATCTTCATTTTTTCAACATACGTAGCTATTACCCTCGAAAACTAAAACTTTTGAAATAGGAAAAGAGCCTTTAATCACATTCTTTACCATTTGCAATCATAAAATAGTCTAATATCTTCATTTTTTCAACATACGTAGCTATTACCCTCGAAAACTAAAACTTTTGAAATAGGAAAAGAGCCTTTAATCACATTCTTTACCATTTGCAATCATAAAATAGTCTAATATCTTCATTTTTTCAACATACGTAGCTATTACCCTCGAAAACTAAAACTTTTGAAATAGGAAAAGAGCCTTTAATCACATTCTTTACCATTTGCAATCATAAAATAGTCTAATATCTTCATTTTTTCAACATACGTAGCTATTACCCTCGAAAACTAAAACTTTTGAAATAGGAAAAGAGCCTTTAATCACATTCTTTACCATTTGCAATCATAAAATAGTCTAATATCTTCATTTTTTCAACATACGTAGCTATTACCCTCGAAAACTAAAACTTTTGAAATAGGAAAAGAGCCTTTAATCACATTCTTTACCATTTGCAATCATAAAATAGTCTAATATCTTCATTTTTTCAACATACGTAGCTATTACCCTCGAAAACTAAAACTTTTGAAATAGGAAAAGAGCCTTTAATCACATTCTTTACCATTTGCAATCATAAAATAGTCTAATATCTTCATTTTTTCAACATACGTAGCTATTACCCTCGAAAACTAAAACTTTTGAAATAGGAAAAGAGCCTTTAATCACATTCTTTACCATTTGCAATCATAAAATAGTCTAATATCTTCATTTTTTCAACATACGTAGCTATTACCCTCGAAAACTAAAACTTTTGAAATAGGAAAAGAGCCTTTAATCACATTCTTTACCATTTGCAATCATAAAATAGTCTAATATCTTCATTTTTTCAACATACGTAGCTATTACCCTCGAAAACTAAAACTTTTGAAATAGGAAAAGAGCCTTTAATCACATTCTTTACCATTTGCAATCATAAAATAGTCTAATATCTTCATTTTTTCAACATACGTAGCTATTACCCTCGAAAACTAAAACTTTTGAAATAGGAAAAGAGCCTTTAATCACATTCTTTACCATGTGCAATCATAAAATAGTCTAATATCTTCATTTTTTCAACATACGTAGCTATTACCCTCGAAAACTAAAACTTTTGAAATAGGAAAAGAGCCTTTAATCACATTCTTTACCATTTGCAATCATAAAATAGTCTAATATCTTCATTTTTTCAACATACGTAGCTATTACCCTCGAAAACTAAAACTTTTGAAATAGGAAAAGAGCCTTTAATCACATTCTTTACCATTTGCAATCATAAAATAGTCTAATATCTTCATTTTTTCAACATACGTAGCTATTACCCTCGAAAACTAAAACTTTTGAAATAGGAAAAGAGCCTTTAATCACATTCTTTACCATTTGCAATCATAAAATAGTCTAATATCTTCATTTTTTCAACATACGTAGCTATTACCCTCGAAAACTAAAACTTTTGAAATAGGAAAAGAGCCTTTAATCACATTCTTTACCATTTGCAATCATAAAATAGTCTAATATCTTCATTTTTTCAACATACGTAGCTATTACCCTCGAAAACTAAAACTTTTGAAATAGGAAAAGAGCCTTTAATCACATTCTTTACCATGTGCAATCATAAAATAGTCTAATATCTTCATTTTTTCAACATACGTAGCTATTACCCTCGAAAACTAAAACTTTTGAAATAGGAAAAGAGCCTTTAATCACATTCTTTACCATTTGCAATCATAAAATAGTCTAATATCTTCATTTTTTCAACATACGTAGCTATTACCCTCGAAAACTAAAACTTTTGAAATAGGAAAAGAGCCTTTAATCACATTCTTTACCATGTGCAATCATAAAATAGTCTAATATCTTCATTTTTTCAACATACGTAGCTATTACCCTCGAAAACTAAAACTTTTGAAATAGGAAAAGAGCCTTTAATCACATTCTTTACCATTTGCAATCATAAAATAGTCTAATATCTTCATTTTTTCAACATACGTAGCTATTACCCTCGAAAACTAAAACTTTTGAAATAGGAAAAGAGCCTTTAATCACATTCTTTACCATTTGCAATCATAAAATAGTCTAATATCTTCATTTTTTCAACATACGTAGCTATTACCCTCGAAAACTAAAACTTTTGAAATAGGAAAAGAGCCTTTAATCACATTCTTTACCATTTGCAATCATAAAATAGTCTAATATCTTCATTTTTTCAACATACGTAGCTATTACCCTCGAAAACTAAAACTTTTGAAATAGGAAAAGAGCCTTTAATCACATTCTTTACCATTTGCAATCATAAAATAGTCTAATATCTTCATTTTTTCAACATACGTAGCTATTACCCTCGAAAACTAAAACTTTTGAAATAGGAAAAGAGCCTTTAATCACATTCTTTACCATTTGCAATCATAAAATAGTCTAATATCTTCATTTTTTCAACATACGTAGCTATTACCCTCGAAAACTAAAACTTTTGAAATAGGAAAAGAGCCTTTAATCACATTCTTTACCATTTGCAATCATAAAATAGTCTAATATCTTCATTTTTTCAACATACGTAGCTATTACCCTCGAAAACTAAAACTTTTGAAATAGGAAAAGAGCCTTTAATCACATTCTTTACCATTTGCAATCATAAAATAGTCTAATATCTTCATTTTTTCAACATACGTAGCTATTACCCTCGAAAACTAAAACTTTTGAAATAGGAAAAGAGCCTTTAATCACATTCTTTACCATGTGCAATCATAAAATAGTCTAATATCTTCATTTTTTCAACATACGTAGCTATTACCCTCGAAAACTAAAACTTTTGAAATAGGAAAAGAGCCTTTAATCACATTCTTTACCATTTGCAATCATAAAATAGTCTAATATCTTCATTTTTTCAACATACGTAGCTATTACCCTCGAAAACTAAAACTTTTGAAATAGGAAAAGAGCCTTTAATCACATTCTTTACCATTGCAATCATAAAATAGTCTAATATCTTCATTTTTTCAACATACGTAGCTATTACCCTCGAAAACTAAAACTTTTGAAATAGGAAAAGAGCCTTTAATCACATTCTTTACCATTTGCAATCATAAAATAGTCTAATATCTTCATTTTTTCAACATACGTAGCTATTACCCTCGAAAACTAAAACTTTTGAAATAGGAAAAGAGCCTTTAATCACATTCTTTACCATTTGCAATCATAAAATAGTCTAATATCTTCATTTTTTCAACATACGTAGCTATTACCCTCGAAAACTAAAACTTTTGAAATAGGAAAAGAGCCTTTAATCACATTCTTTACCATGTGCAATCATAAAATAGTCTAATATCTTCATTTTTTCAACATACGTAGCTATTACCCTCGAAAACTAAAACTTTTGAAATAGGAAAAGAGCCTTTAATCACATTCTTTACCATTTGCAATCATAAAATAGTCTAATATCTTCATTTTTTCAACATACGTAGCTATTACCCTCGAAAACTAAAACTTTTGAAATAGGAAAAGAGCCTTTAATCACATTCTTTACCATTTGCAATCATAAAATAGTCTAATATCTTCATTTTTTCAACATACGTAGCTATTACCCTCGAAAACTAAAACTTTTGAAATAGGAAAAGAGCCTTTAATCACATTCTTTACCATTTGCAATCATAAAATAGTCTAATATCTTCATTTTTTCAACATACGTAGCTATTACCCTCGAAAACTAAAACTTTTGAAATAGGAAAAGAGCCTTTAATCACATTCTTTACCATTTGCAATCATAAAATAGTCTAATATCTTCATTTTTTCAACATACGTAGCTATTACCCTCGAAAACTAAAACTTTTGAAATAGGAAAAGAGCCTTTAATCACATTCTTTACCATTGCAATCATAAAATAGTCTAATATCTTCATTTTTTCAACATACGTAGCTATTACCCTCGAAAACTAAAACTTTTGAAATAGGAAAAGAGCCTTTAATCACATTCTTTACCATTTGCAATCATAAAATAGTCTAATATCTTCATTTTTTCAACATACGTAGCTATTACCCTCGAAAACTAAAACTTTTGAAATAGGAAAAGAGCCTTTAATCACATTCTTTACCATTTGCAATCATAAAATAGTCTAATATCTTCATTTTTTCAACATACGTAGCTATTACCCTCGAAAACTAAAACTTTTGAAATAGGAAAAGAGCCTTTAATCACATTCTTTACCATTTGCAATCATAAAATAGTCTAATATCTTCATTTTTTCAACATACGTAGCTATTACCCTCGAAAACTAAAACTTTTGAAATAGGAAAAGAGCCTTTAATCACATTCTTTACCATTTGCAATCATAAAATAGTCTAATATCTTCATTTTTTCAACATACGTAGCTATTACCCTCGAAAACTAAAACTTTTGAAATAGGAAAAGAGCCTTTAATCACATTCTTTACCATGTGCAATCATAAAATAGTCTAATATCTTCATTTTTTCAACATACGTAGCTATTACCCTCGAAAACTAAAACTTTTGAAATAGGAAAAGAGCCTTTAATCACATTCTTTACCATGTGCAATCATAAAATAGTCTAATATCTTCATTTTTTCAACATACGTAGCTATTACCCTCGAAAACTAAAACTTTTGAAATAGGAAAAGAGCCTTTAATCACATTCTTTACCATTTGCAATCATAAAATAGTCTAATATCTTCATTTTTTCAACATACGTAGCTATTACCCTCGAAAACTAAAACTTTTGAAATAGGAAAAGAGCCTTTAATCACATTCTTTACCATTTGCAATCATAAAATAGTCTAATATCTTCATTTTTTCAACATACGTAGCTATTACCCTCGAAAACTAAAACTTTTGAAATAGGAAAAGAGCCTTTAATCACATTCTTTACCATTTGCAATCATAAAATAGTCTAATATCTTCATTTTTTCAACATACGTAGCTATTACCCTCGAAAACTAAAACTTTTGAAATAGGAAAAGAGCCTTTAATCACATTCTTTACCATTTGCAATCATAAAATAGTCTAATATCTTCATTTTTTCAACATACGTAGCTATTACCCTCGAAAACTAAAACTTTTGAAATAGGAAAAGAGCCTTTAATCACATTCTTTACCATTTGCAATCATAAAATAGTCTAATATCTTCATTTTTTCAACATACGTAGCTATTACCCTCGAAAACTAAAACTTTTGAAATAGGAAAAGAGCCTTTAATCACATTCTTTACCATTTGCAATCATAAAATAGTCTAATATCTTCATTTTTTCAACATACGTAGCTATTACCCTCGAAAACTAAAACTTTTGAAATAGGAAAAGAGCCTTTAATCACATTCTTTACCATTTGCAATCATAAAATAGTCTAATATCTTCATTTTTTCAACATACGTAGCTATTACCCTCGAAAACTAAAACTTTTGAAATAGGAAAAGAGCCTTTAATCACATTCTTTACCATGTGCAATCATAAAATAGTCTAATATCTTCATTTTTTCAACATACGTAGCTATTACCCTCGAAAACTAAAACTTTTGAAATAGGAAAAGAGCCTTTAATCACATTCTTTACCATTTGCAATCATAAAATAGTCTAATATCTTCATTTTTTCAACATACGTAGCTATTACCCTCGAAAACTAAAACTTTTGAAATAGGAAAAGAGCCTTTAATCACATTCTTTACCATTTGCAATCATAAAATAGTCTAATATCTTCATTTTTTCAACATACGTAGCTATTACCCTCGAAAACTAAAACTTTTGAAATAGGAAAAGAGCCTTTAATCACATTCTTTACCATGTGCAATCATAAAATAGTCTAATATCTTCATTTTTTCAACATACGTAGCTATTACCCTCGAAAACTAAAACTTTTGAAATAGGAAAAGAGCCTTTAATCACATTCTTTACCATTTGCAATCATAAAATAGTCTAATATCTTCATTTTTTCAACATACGTAGCTATTACCCTCGAAAACTAAAACTTTTGAAATAGGAAAAGAGCCTTTAATCACATTCTTTACCATTTGCAATCATAAAATAGTCTAATATCTTCATTTTTTCAACATACGTAGCTATTACCCTCGAAAACTAAAACTTTTGAAATAGGAAAAGAGCCTTTAATCACATTCTTTACCATGTGCAATCATAAAATAGTCTAATATCTTCATTTTTTCAACATACGTAGCTATTACCCTCGAAAACTAAAACTTTTGAAATAGGAAAAGAGCCTTTAATCACATTCTTTACCATTGCAATCATAAAATAGTCTAATATCTTCATTTTTTCAACATACGTAGCTATTACCCTCGAAAACTAAAACTTTTGAAATAGGAAAAGAGCCTTTAATCACATTCTTTACCATTTGCAATCATAAAATAGTCTAATATCTTCATTTTTTCAACATACGTAGCTATTACCCTCGAAAACTAAAACTTTTGAAATAGGAAAAGAGCCTTTAATCACATTCTTTACCATTTGCAATCATAAAATAGTCTAATATCTTCATTTTTTCAACATACGTAGCTATTACCCTCGAAAACTAAAACTTTTGAAATAGGAAAAGAGCCTTTAATCACATTCTTTACCATTTGCAATCATAAAATAGTCTAATATCTTCATTTTTTCAACATACGTAGCTATTACCCTCGAAAACTAAAACTTTTGAAATAGGAAAAGAGCCTTTAATCACATTCTTTACCATTTGCAATCATAAAATAGTCTAATATCTTCATTTTTTCAACATACGTAGCTATTACCCTCGAAAACTAAAACTTTTGAAATAGGAAAAGAGCCTTTAATCACATTCTTTACCATTTGCAATCATAAAATAGTCTAATATCTTCATTTTTTCAACATACGTAGCTATTACCCTCGAAAACTAAAACTTTTGAAATAGGAAAAGAGCCTTTAATCACATTCTTTACCATTTGCAATCATAAAATAGTCTAATATCTTCATTTTTTCAACATACGTAGCTATTACCCTCGAAAACTAAAACTTTTGAAATAGGAAAAGAGCCTTTAATCACATTCTTTACCATGTGCAATCATAAAATAGTCTAATATCTTCATTTTTTCAACATACGTAGCTATTACCCTCGAAAACTAAAACTTTTGAAATAGGAAAAGAGCCTTTAATCACATTCTTTACCATGTGCAATCATAAAATAGTCTAATATCTTCATTTTTTCAACATACGTAGCTATTACCCTCGAAAACTAAAACTTTTGAAATAGGAAAAGAGCCTTTAATCACATTCTTTACCATTTGCAATCATAAAATAGTCTAATATCTTCATTTTTTCAACATACGTAGCTATTACCCTCGAAAACTAAAACTTTTGAAATAGGAAAAGAGCCTTTAATCACATTCTTTACCATTTGCAATCATAAAATAGTCTAATATCTTCATTTTTTCAACATACGTAGCTATTACCCTCGAAAACTAAAACTTTTGAAATAGGAAAAGAGCCTTTAATCACATTCTTTACCATTTGCAATCATAAAATAGTCTAATATCTTCATTTTTTCAACATACGTAGCTATTACCCTCGAAAACTAAAACTTTTGAAATAGGAAAAGAGCCTTTAATCACATTCTTTACCATGTGCAATCATAAAATAGTCTAATATCTTCATTTTTTCAACATACGTAGCTATTACCCTCGAAAACTAAAACTTTTGAAATAGGAAAAGAGCCTTTAATCACATTCTTTACCATTGCAATCATAAAATAGTCTAATATCTTCATTTTTTCAACATACGTAGCTATTACCCTCGAAAACTAAAACTTTTGAAATAGGAAAAGAGCCTTTAATCACATTCTTTACCATTTGCAATCATAAAATAGTCTAATATCTTCATTTTTTCAACATACGTAGCTATTACCCTCGAAAACTAAAACTTTTGAAATAGGAAAAGAGCCTTTAATCACATTCTTTACCATTTGCAATCATAAAATAGTCTAATATCTTCATTTTTTCAACATACGTAGCTATTACCCTCGAAAACTAAAACTTTTGAAATAGGAAAAGAGCCTTTAATCACATTCTTTACCATTTGCAATCATAAAATAGTCTAATATCTTCATTTTTTCAACATACGTAGCTATTACCCTCGAAAACTAAAACTTTTGAAATAGGAAAAGAGCCTTTAATCACATTCTTTACCATTGCAATCATAAAATAGTCTAATATCTTCATTTTTTCAACATACGTAGCTATTACCCTCGAAAACTAAAACTTTTGAAATAGGAAAAGAGCCTTTAATCACATTCTTTACCATTTGCAATCATAAAATAGTCTAATATCTTCATTTTTTCAACATACGTAGCTATTACCCTCGAAAACTAAAACTTTTGAAATAGGAAAAGAGCCTTTAATCACATTCTTTACCATTTGCAATCATAAAATAGTCTAATATCTTCATTTTTTCAACATACGTAGCTATTACCCTCGAAAACTAAAACTTTTGAAATAGGAAAAGAGCCTTTAATCACATTCTTTACCATGTGCAATCATAAAATAGTCTAATATCTTCATTTTTTCAACATACGTAGCTATTACCCTCGAAAACTAAAACTTTTGAAATAGGAAAAGAGCCTTTAATCACATTCTTTACCATTTGCAATCATAAAATAGTCTAATATCTTCATTTTTTCAACATACGTAGCTATTACCCTCGAAAACTAAAACTTTTGAAATAGGAAAAGAGCCTTTAATCACATTCTTTACCATTTGCAATCATAAAATAGTCTAATATCTTCATTTTTTCAACATACGTAGCTATTACCCTCGAAAACTAAAACTTTTGAAATAGGAAAAGAGCCTTTAATCACATTCTTTACCATTTGCAATCATAAAATAGTCTAATATCTTCATTTTTTCAACATACGTAGCTATTACCCTCGAAAACTAAAACTTTTGAAATAGGAAAAGAGCCTTTAATCACATTCTTTACCATTTGCAATCATAAAATAGTCTAATATCTTCATTTTTTCAACATACGTAGCTATTACCCTCGAAAACTAAAACTTTTGAAATAGGAAAAGAGCCTTTAATCACATTCTTTACCATGTGCAATCATAAAATAGTCTAATATCTTCATTTTTTCAACATACGTAGCTATTACCCTCGAAAACTAAAACTTTTGAAATAGGAAAAGAGCCTTTAATCACATTCTTTACCATTTGCAATCATAAAATAGTCTAATATCTTCATTTTTTCAACATACGTAGCTATTACCCTCGAAAACTAAAACTTTTGAAATAGGAAAAGAGCCTTTAATCACATTCTTTACCATTTGCAATCATAAAATAGTCTAATATCTTCATTTTTTCAACATACGTAGCTATTACCCTCGAAAACTAAAACTTTTGAAATAGGAAAAGAGCCTTTAATCACATTCTTTACCATTTGCAATCATAAAATAGTCTAATATCTTCATTTTTTCAACATACGTAGCTATTACCCTCGAAAACTAAAACTTTTGAAATAGGAAAAGAGCCTTTAATCACATTCTTTACCATGTGCAATCATAAAATAGTCTAATATCTTCATTTTTTCAACATACGTAGCTATTACCCTCGAAAACTAAAACTTTTGAAATAGGAAAAGAGCCTTTAATCACATTCTTTACCATTTGCAATCATAAAATAGTCTAATATCTTCATTTTTTCAACATACGTAGCTATTACCCTCGAAAACTAAAACTTTTGAAATAGGAAAAGAGCCTTTAATCACATTCTTTACCATTGCAATCATAAAATAGTCTAATATCTTCATTTTTTCAACATACGTAGCTATTACCCTCGAAAACTAAAACTTTTGAAATAGGAAAAGAGCCTTTAATCACATTCTTTACCATTTGCAATCATAAAATAGTCTAATATCTTCATTTTTTCAACATACGTAGCTATTACCCTCGAAAACTAAAACTTTTGAAATAGGAAAAGAGCCTTTAATCACATTCTTTACCATTTGCAATCATAAAATAGTCTAATATCTTCATTTTTTCAACATACGTAGCTATTACCCTCGAAAACTAAAACTTTTGAAATAGGAAAAGAGCCTTTAATCACATTCTTTACCATTTGCAATCATAAAATAGTCTAATATCTTCATTTTTTCAACATACGTAGCTATTACCCTCGAAAACTAAAACTTTTGAAATAGGAAAAGAGCCTTTAATCACATTCTTTACCATTTGCAATCATAAAATAGTCTAATATCTTCATTTTTTCAACATACGTAGCTATTACCCTCGAAAACTAAAACTTTTGAAATAGGAAAAGAGCCTTTAATCACATTCTTTACCATTTGCAATCATAAAATAGTCTAATATCTTCATTTTTTCAACATACGTAGCTATTACCCTCGAAAACTAAAACTTTTGAAATAGGAAAAGAGCCTTTAATCACATTCTTTACCATTTGCAATCATAAAATAGTCTAATATCTTCATTTTTTCAACATACGTAGCTATTACCCTCGAAAACTAAAACTTTTGAAATAGGAAAAGAGCCTTTAATCACATTCTTTACCATGTGCAATCATAAAATAGTCTAATATCTTCATTTTTTCAACATACGTAGCTATTACCCTCGAAAACTAAAACTTTTGAAATAGGAAAAGAGCCTTTAATCACATTCTTTACCATTTGCAATCATAAAATAGTCTAATATCTTCATTTTTTCAACATACGTAGCTATTACCCTCGAAAACTAAAACTTTTGAAATAGGAAAAGAGCCTTTAATCACATTCTTTACCATGTGCAATCATAAAATAGTCTAATATCTTCATTTTTTCAACATACGTAGCTATTACCCTCGAAAACTAAAACTTTTGAAATAGGAAAAGAGCCTTTAATCACATTCTTTACCATGTGCAATCATAAAATAGTCTAATATCTTCATTTTTTCAACATACGTAGCTATTACCCTCGAAAACTAAAACTTTTGAAATAGGAAAAGAGCCTTTAATCACATTCTTTACCATTTGCAATCATAAAATAGTCTAATATCTTCATTTTTTCAACATACGTAGCTATTACCCTCGAAAACTAAAACTTTTGAAATAGGAAAAGAGCCTTTAATCACATTCTTTACCATTTGCAATCATAAAATAGTCTAATATCTTCATTTTTTCAACATACGTAGCTATTACCCTCGAAAACTAAAACTTTTGAAATAGGAAAAGAGCCTTTAATCACATTCTTTACCATTTGCAATCATAAAATAGTCTAATATCTTCATTTTTTCAACATACGTAGCTATTACCCTCGAAAACTAAAACTTTTGAAATAGGAAAAGAGCCTTTAATCACATTCTTTACCATGTGCAATCATAAAATAGTCTAATATCTTCATTTTTTCAACATACGTAGCTATTACCCTCGAAAACTAAAACTTTTGAAATAGGAAAAGAGCCTTTAATCACATTCTTTACCATTTGCAATCATAAAATAGTCTAATATCTTCATTTTTTCAACATACGTAGCTATTACCCTCGAAAACTAAAACTTTTGAAATAGGAAAAGAGCCTTTAATCACATTCTTTACCATTTGCAATCATAAAATAGTCTAATATCTTCATTTTTTCAACATACGTAGCTATTACCCTCGAAAACTAAAACTTTTGAAATAGGAAAAGAGCCTTTAATCACATTCTTTACCATTTGCAATCATAAAATAGTCTAATATCTTCATTTTTTCAACATACGTAGCTATTACCCTCGAAAACTAAAACTTTTGAAATAGGAAAAGAGCCTTTAATCACATTCTTTACCATGTGCAATCATAAAATAGTCTAATATCTTCATTTTTTCAACATACGTAGCTATTACCCTCGAAAACTAAAACTTTTGAAATAGGAAAAGAGCCTTTAATCACATTCTTTACCATTTGCAATCATAAAATAGTCTAATATCTTCATTTTTTCAACATACGTAGCTATTACCCTCGAAAACTAAAACTTTTGAAATAGGAAAAGAGCCTTTAATCACATTCTTTACCATTTGCAATCATAAAATAGTCTAATATCTTCATTTTTTCAACATACGTAGCTATTACCCTCGAAAACTAAAACTTTTGAAATAGGAAAAGAGCCTTTAATCACATTCTTTACCATTTGCAATCATAAAATAGTCTAATATCTTCATTTTTTCAACATACGTAGCTATTACCCTCGAAAACTAAAACTTTTGAAATAGGAAAAGAGCCTTTAATCACATTCTTTACCATTTGCAATCATAAAATAGTCTAATATCTTCATTTTTTCAACATACGTAGCTATTACCCTCGAAAACTAAAACTTTTGAAATAGGAAAAGAGCCTTTAATCACATTCTTTACCATGTGCAATCATAAAATAGTCTAATATCTTCATTTTTTCAACATACGTAGCTATTACCCTCGAAAACTAAAACTTTTGAAATAGGAAAAGAGCCTTTAATCACATTCTTTACCATTTGCAATCATAAAATAGTCTAATATCTTCATTTTTTCAACATACGTAGCTATTACCCTCGAAAACTAAAACTTTTGAAATAGGAAAAGAGCCTTTAATCACATTCTTTACCATTTGCAATCATAAAATAGTCTAATATCTTCATTTTTTCAACATACGTAGCTATTACCCTCGAAAACTAAAACTTTTGAAATAGGAAAAGAGCCTTTAATCACATTCTTTACCATTTGCAATCATAAAATAGTCTAATATCTTCATTTTTTCAACATACGTAGCTATTACCCTCGAAAACTAAAACTTTTGAAATAGGAAAAGAGCCTTTAATCACATTCTTTACCATTTGCAATCATAAAATAGTCTAATATCTTCATTTTTTCAACATACGTAGCTATTACCCTCGAAAACTAAAACTTTTGAAATAGGAAAAGAGCCTTTAATCACATTCTTTACCATTTGCAATCATAAAATAGTCTAATATCTTCATTTTTTCAACATACGTAGCTATTACCCTCGAAAACTAAAACTTTTGAAATAGGAAAAGAGCCTTTAATCACATTCTTTACCATGTGCAATCATAAAAGTGTCTAATATCATCATTTTTTCCACAGACATAGCTATTACCCTCGAAAACTAACACTTTTGAAATAGGAAAAGAGCCTTTAATCACATTCTTTACCATTTGCAATCATAAAATAGTCTAATATCTTCATTTTTTCAACATACGTAGCTATTACCCTCGAAAACTAAAACTTTTGAAATAGGAAAAGAGCCTTTAATCACATTCTTTACCATTTGCAATCATAAAATAGTCTAATATCTTCATTTTTTCAACATACGTAGCTATTACCCTCGAAAACTAAAACTTTTGAAATAGGAAAAGAGCCTTTAATCACATTCTTTACCATTTGCAATCATAAAATAGTCTAATATCTTCATTTTTTCAACATACGTAGCTATTACCCTCGAAAACTAAAACTTTTGAAATAGGAAAAGAGCCTTTAATCACATTCTTTACCATTTGCAATCATAAAATAGTCTAATATCTTCATTTTTTCAACATACGTAGCTATTACCCTCGAAAACTAAAACTTTTGAAATAGGAAAAGAGCCTTTAATCACATTCTTTACCATTTGCAATCATAAAATAGTCTAATATCTTCATTTTTTCAACATACGTAGCTATTACCCTCGAAAACTAAAACTTTTGAAATAGGAAAAGAGCCTTTAATCACATTCTTTACCATTTGCAATCATAAAATAGTCTAATATCTTCATTTTTTCAACATACGTAGCTATTACCCTCGAAAACTAAAACTTTTGAAATAGGAAAAGAGCCTTTAATCACATTCTTTACCATTTGCAATCATAAAATAGTCTAATATCTTCATTTTTTCAACATACGTAGCTATTACCCTCGAAAACTAAAACTTTTGAAATAGGAAAAGAGCCTTTAATCACATTCTTTACCATGTGCAATCATAAAATAGTCTAATATCTTCATTTTTTCAACATACGTAGCTATTACCCTCGAAAACTAAAACTTTTGAAATAGGAAAAGAGCCTTTAATCACATTCTTTACCATTTGCAATCATAAAATAGTCTAATATCTTCATTTTTTCAACATACGTAGCTATTACCCTCGAAAACTAAAACTTTTGAAATAGGAAAAGAGCCTTTAATCACATTCTTTACCATTTGCAATCATAAAATAGTCTAATATCTTCATTTTTTCAACATACGTAGCTATTACCCTCGAAAACTAAAACTTTTGAAATAGGAAAAGAGCCTTTAATCACATTCTTTACCATTTGCAATCATAAAATAGTCTAATATCTTCATTTTTTCAACATACGTAGCTATTACCCTCGAAAACTAAAACTTTTGAAATAGGAAAAGAGCCTTTAATCACATTCTTTACCATTGCAATCATAAAATAGTCTAATATCTTCATTTTTTCAACATACGTAGCTATTACCCTCGAAAACTAAAACTTTTGAAATAGGAAAAGAGCCTTTAATCACATTCTTTACCATGTGCAATCATAAAATAGTCTAATATCTTCATTTTTTCAACATACGTAGCTATTACCCTCGAAAACTAAAACTTTTGAAATAGGAAAAGAGCCTTTAATCACATTCTTTACCATTTGCAATCATAAAATAGTCTAATATCTTCATTTTTTCAACATACGTAGCTATTACCCTCGAAAACTAAAACTTTTGAAATAGGAAAAGAGCCTTTAATCACATTCTTTACCATGTGCAATCATAAAATAGTCTAATA
Organism: Artemia franciscana; assembly: GCF_032884065.1. Lineage (NCBI taxonomy): Eukaryota > Metazoa > Arthropoda > Branchiopoda > Anostraca > Artemiidae > Artemia > Artemia franciscana. Next base: position 13,841 of record NW_027063209.1, on the reverse strand, counting down.
TCTTCATTTTTTCAACATACGTAGCTATTACCCTCGAAAACTAAAACTTTTGAAATAGGAAAAGAGCCTTTAATCACATTCTTTACCATTGCAATCATAAAATAGTCTAATATCTTCATTTTTTCAACATACGTAGCTATTACCCTCGAAAACTAAAACTTTTGAAATAGGAAAAGAGCCTTTAATCACATTCTTTACCATTTGCAATCATAAAATAGTCTAATATCTTCATTTTTTCAACATACGTAGCTATTACCCTCGAAAACTAAAACTTTTGAAATAGGAAAAGAGCCTTTAATCACATTCTTTACCATTTGCAATCATAAAATAGTCTAATATCTTCATTTTTTCAACATACGTAGCTATTACCCTCGAAAACTAAAACTTTTGAAATAGGAAAAGAGCCTTTAATCACATTCTTTACCATTTGCAATCATAAAATAGTCTAATATCTTCATTTTTTCAACATACGTAGCTATTACCCTCGAAAACTAAAACTTTTGAAATAGGAAAAGAGCCTTTAATCACATTCTTTACCATTTGCAATCATAAAATAGTCTAATATCTTCATTTTTTCAACATACGTAGCTATTACCCTCGAAAACTAAAACTTTTGAAATAGGAAAAGAGCCTTTAATCACATTCTTTACCATGTGCAATCATAAAATAGTCTAATATCTTCATTTTTTCAACATACGTAGCTATTACCCTCGAAAACTAAAACTTTTGAAATAGGAAAAGAGCCTTTAATCACATTCTTTACCATTTGCAATCATAAAATAGTCTAATATCTTCATTTTTTCAACATACGTAGCTATTACCCTCGAAAACTAAAACTTTTGAAATAGGAAAAGAGCCTTTAATCACATTCTTTACCATGTGCAATCATAAAATAGTCTAATATCTTCATTTTTTCAACATACGTAGCTATTACCCTCGAAAACTAAAACTTTTGAAATAGGAAAAGAGCCTTTAATCACATTCTTTACCATGTGCAATCATAAAATAGTCTAATATCTTCATTTTTTCAACATACGTAGCTATTACCCTCGAAAACTAAAACTTTTGAAATAGGAAAAGAGCCTTTAATCACATTCTTTACCATTTGCAATCATAAAATAGTCTAATATCTTCATTTTTTCAACATACGTAGCTATTACCCTCGAAAACTAAAACTTTTGAAATAGGAAAAGAGCCTTTAATCACATTCTTTACCATTTGCAATCATAAAATAGTCTAATATCTTCATTTTTTCAACATACGTAGCTATTACCCTCGAAAACTAAAACTTTTGAAATAGGAAAAGAGCCTTTAATCACATTCTTTACCATGTGCAATCATAAAATAGTCTAATATCTTCATTTTTTCAACATACGTAGCTATTACCCTCGAAAACTAAAACTTTTGAAATAGGAAAAGAGCCTTTAATCACATTCTTTACCATTTGCAATCATAAAATAGTCTAATATCTTCATTTTTTCAACATACGTAGCTATTACCCTCGAAAACTAAAACTTTTGAAATAGGAAAAGAGCCTTTAATCACATTCTTTACCATTTGCAATCATAAAATAGTCTAATATCTTCATTTTTTCAACATACGTAGCTATTACCCTCGAAAACTAAAACTTTTGAAATAGGAAAAGAGCCTTTAATCACATTCTTTACCATTTGCAATCATAAAATAGTCTAATATCTTCATTTTTTCAACATACGTAGCTATTACCCTCGAAAACTAAAACTTTTGAAATAGGAAAAGAGCCTTTAATCACATTCTTTACCATTTGCAATCATAAAATAGTCTAATATCTTCATTTTTTCAACATACGTAGCTATTACCCTCGAAAACTAAAACTTTTGAAATAGGAAAAGAGCCTTTAATCACATTCTTTACCATGTGCAATCATAAAATAGTCTAATATCTTCATTTTTTCAACATACGTAGCTATTACCCTCGAAAACTAAAACTTTTGAAATAGGAAAAGAGCCTTTAATCACATTCTTTACCATGTGCAATCATAAAATAGTCTAATATCTTCATTTTTTCAACATACGTAGCTATTACCCTCGAAAACTAAAACTTTTGAAATAGGAAAAGAGCCTTTAATCACATTCTTTACCATTTGCAATCATAAAATAGTCTAATATCTTCATTTTTTCAACATACGTAGCTATTACCCTCGAAAACTAAAACTTTTGAAATAGGAAAAGAGCCTTTAATCACATTCTTTACCATGTGCAATCATAAAATAGTCTAATATCTTCATTTTTTCAACATACGTAGCTATTACCCTCGAAAACTAAAACTTTTGAAATAGGAAAAGAGCCTTTAATCACATTCTTTACCATTTGCAATCATAAAATAGTCTAATATCTTCATTTTTTCAACATACGTAGCTATTACCCTCGAAAACTAAAACTTTTGAAATAGGAAAAGAGCCTTTAATCACATTCTTTACCATTTGTAATCATAAAATAGTCTAATATCTTCATTTTTTCAACATACGTAGCTATTACCCTCGAAAACTAAAACTTTTGAAATAGGAAAAGAGCCTTTAATCACATTCTTTACCATTGTGCAATCATAAAATAGTCTAATATCTTCATTTTTTCAACATACGTAGCTATTACCCTCGAAAACTAAAACTTTTGAAATAGGAAAAGAGCCTTTAATCACATTCTTTACCATTGCAATCATAAAATAGTCTAATATCTTCATTTTTTCAACATACGTAGCTATTACCCTCGAAAACTAAAACTTTTGAAATAGGAAAAGAGCCTTTAATCACATTCTTTACCATTTGCAATCATAAAATAGTCTAATATCTTCATTTTTTCAACATACGTAGCTATTACCCTCGAAAACTAAAACTTTTGAAATAGGAAAAGAGCCTTTAATCACATTCTTTACCATGTGCAATCATAAAATAGTCTAATATCTTCATTTTTTCAACATACGTAGCTATTACCCTCGAAAACTAAAACTTTTGAAATAGGAAAAGAGCCTTTAATCACATTCTTTACCATTGCAATCATAAAATAGTCTAATATCTTCATTTTTTCAACATACGTAGCTATTACCCTCGAAAACTAAAACTTTTGAAATAGGAAAAGAGCCTTTAATCACATTCTTTACCATTTGCAATCATAAAATAGTCTAATATCTTCATTTTTTCAACATACGTAGCTATTACCCTCGAAAACTAAAACTTTTGAAATAGGAAAAGAGCCTTTAATCACATTCTTTACCATGTGCAATCATAAAATAGTCTAATATCTTCATTTTTTCAACATACGTAGCTATTACCCTCGAAAACTAAAACTTTTGAAATAGGAAAAGAGCCTTTAATCACATTCTTTACCATTTGCAATCATAAAATAGTCTAATATCTTCATTTTTTCAACATACGTAGCTATTACCCTCGAAAACTAAAACTTTTGAAATAGGAAAAGAGCCTTTAATCACATTCTTTACCATGTGCAATCATAAAATAGTCTAATATCTTCATTTTTTCAACATACGTAGCTATTACCCTCGAAAACTAAAACTTTTGAAATAGGAAAAGAGCCTTTAATCACATTCTTTACCATTTGCAATCATAAAATAGTCTAATATCTTCATTTTTTCAACATACGTAGCTATTACCCTCGAAAACTAAAACTTTTGAAATAGGAAAAGAGCCTTTAATCACATTCTTTACCATTTGCAATCATAAAATAGTCTAATATCTTCATTTTTTCAACATACGTAGCTATTACCCTCGAAAACTAAAACTTTTGAAATAGGAAAAGAGCCTTTAATCACATTCTTTACCATTTGCAATCATAAAATAGTCTAATATCTTCATTTTTTCAACATACGTAGCTATTACCCTCGAAAACTAAAACTTTTGAAATAGGAAAAGAGCCTTTAATCACATTCTTTACCATTTGCAATCATAAAATAGTCTAATATCTTCATTTTTTCAACATACGTAGCTATTACCCTCGAAAACTAAAACTTTTGAAATAGGAAAAGAGCCTTTAATCACATTCTTTACCATTTGCAATCATAAAATAGTCTAATATCTTCATTTTTTCAACATACGTAGCTATTACCCTCGAAAACTAAAACTTTTGAAATAGGAAAAGAGCCTTTAATCACATTCTTTACCATTTGCAATCATAAAATAGTCTAATATCTTCATTTTTTCAACATACGTAGCTATTACCCTCGAAAACTAAAACTTTTGAAATAGGAAAAGAGCCTTTAATCACATTCTTTACCATGTGCAATCATAAAATAGTCTAATATCTTCATTTTTTCAACATACGTAGCTATTACCCTCGAAAACTAAAACTTTTGAAATAGGAAAAGAGCCTTTAATCACATTCTTTACCATTTGCAATCATAAAATAGTCTAATATCTTCATTTTTTCAACATACGTAGCTATTACCCTCGAAAACTAAAACTTTTGAAATAGGAAAAGAGCCTTTAATCACATTCTTTACCATTGCAATCATAAAATAGTCTAATATCTTCATTTTTTCAACATACGTAGCTATTACCCTCGAAAACTAAAACTTTTGAAATAGGAAAAGAGCCTTTAATCACATTCTTTACCATTTGCAATCATAAAATAGTCTAATATCTTCATTTTTTCAACATACGTAGCTATTACCCTCGAAAACTAAAACTTTTGAAATAGGAAAAGAGCCTTTAATCACATTCTTTACCATTTGCAATCATAAAATAGTCTAATATCTTCATTTTTTCAACATACGTAGCTATTACCCTCGAAAACTAAAACTTTTGAAATAGGAAAAGAGCCTTTAATCACATTCTTTACCATTTGCAATCATAAAATAGTCTAATATCTTCATTTTTTCAACATACGTAGCTATTACCCTCGAAAACTAAAACTTTTGAAATAGGAAAAGAGCCTTTAATCACATTCTTTACCATTTGCAATCATAAAATAGTCTAATATCTTCATTTTTTCAACATACGTAGCTATTACCCTCGAAAACTAAAACTTTTGAAATAGGAAAAGAGCCTTTAATCACATTCTTTACCATGTGCAATCATAAAATAGTCTAATATCTTCATTTTTTCAACATACGTAGCTATTACCCTCGAAAACTAAAACTTTTGAAATAGGAAAAGAGCCTTTAATCACATTCTTTACCATTTGCAATCATAAAATAGTCTAATATCTTCATTTTTTCAACATACGTAGCTATTACCCTCGAAAACTAAAACTTTTGAAATAGGAAAAGAGCCTTTAATCACATTCTTTACCATTTGCAATCATAAAATAGTCTAATATCTTCATTTTTTCAACATACGTAGCTATTACCCTCGAAAACTAAAACTTTTGAAATAGGAAAAGAGCCTTTAATCACATTCTTTACCATTTGCAATCATAAAATAGTCTAATATCTTCATTTTTTCAACATACGTAGCTATTACCCTCGAAAACTAAAACTTTTGAAATAGGAAAAGAGCCTTTAATCACATTCTTTACCATTTGCAATCATAAAATAGTCTAATATCTTCATTTTTTCAACATACGTAGCTATTACCCTCGAAAACTAAAACTTTTGAAATAGGAAAAGAGCCTTTAATCACATTCTTTACCATTTGTGCAATCATAAAATAGTCTAATATCTTCATTTTTTCAACATACGTAGCTATTACCCTCGAAAACTAAAACTTTTGAAATAGGAAAAGAGCCTTTAATCACATTCTTTACCATGTGCAATCATAAAATAGTCTAATATCTTCATTTTTTCAACATACGTAGCTATTACCCTCGAAAACTAAAACTTTTGAAATAGGAAAAGAGCCTTTAATCACATTCTTTACCATTTGCAATCATAAAATAGTCTAATATCTTCATTTTTTCAACATACGTAGCTATTACCCTCGAAAACTAAAACTTTTGAAATAGGAAAAGAGCCTTTAATCACATTCTTTACCATTTGCAATCATAAAATAGTCTAATATCTTCATTTTTTCAACATACGTAGCTATTACCCTCGAAAACTAAAACTTTTGAAATAGGAAAAGAGCCTTTAATCACATTCTTTACCATTTGCAATCATAAAATAGTCTAATATCTTCATTTTTTCAACATACGTAGCTATTACCCTCGAAAACTAAAACTTTTGAAATAGGAAAAGAGCCTTTAATCACATTCTTTACCATTTGCAATCATAAAATAGTCTAATATCTTCATTTTTTCAACATACGTAGCTATTACCCTCGAAAACTAAAACTTTTGAAATAGGAAAAGAGCCTTTAATCACATTCTTTACCATGTGCAATCATAAAATAGTCTAATATCTTCATTTTTTCAACATACGTAGCTATTACCCTCGAAAACTAAAACTTTTGAAATAGGAAAAGAGCCTTTAATCACATTCTTTACCATTTGCAATCATAAAATAGTCTAATATCTTCATTTTTTCAACATACGTAGCTATTACCCTCGAAAACTAAAACTTTTGAAATAGGAAAAGAGCCTTTAATCACATTCTTTACCATTTGCAATCATAAAATAGTCTAATATCTTCATTTTTTCAACATACGTAGCTATTACCCTCGAAAACTAAAACTTTTGAAATAGGAAAAGAGCCTTTAATCACATTCTTTACCATGTGCAATCATAAAATAGTCTAATATCTTCATTTTTTCAACATACGTAGCTATTACCCTCGAAAACTAAAACTTTTGAAATAGGAAAAGAGCCTTTAATCACATTCTTTACCATTTGCAATCATAAAATAGTCTAATATCTTCATTTTTTCACATACGTAGCTATTACCCTCGAAAACTAAAACTTTTGAAATAGGAAAAGAGCCTTTAATCACATTCTTTACCATGTGCAATCATAAAATAGTCTAATATCTTCATTTTTTCAACATACGTAGCTATTACCCTCGAAAACTAAAACTTTTGAAATAGGAAAAGAGCCTTTAATCACATTCTTTACCATGTGCAATCATAAAATAGTCTAATATCTTCATTTTTTCAACATACGTAGCTATTACCCTCGAAAACTAAAACTTTTGAAATAGGAAAAGAGCCTTTAATCACATTCTTTACCATTTGCAATCATAAAATAGTCTAATATCTTCATTTTTTCAACATACGTAGCTATTACCCTCGAAAACTAAAACTTTTGAAATAGGAAAAGAGCCTTTAATCACATTCTTTACCATTTGCAATCATAAAATAGTCTAATATCTTCATTTTTTCAACATACGTAGCTATTACCCTCGAAAACTAAAACTTTTGAAATAGGAAAAGAGCCTTTAATCACATTCTTTACCATTTGCAATCATAAAATAGTCTAATATCTTCATTTTTTCAACATACGTAGCTATTACCCTCGAAAACTAAAACTTTTGAAATAGGAAAAGAGCCTTTAATCACATTCTTTACCATTTGCAATCATAAAATAGTCTAATATCTTCATTTTTTCAACATACGTAGCTATTACCCTCGAAAACTAAAACTTTTGAAATAGGAAAAGAGCCTTTAATCACATTCTTTACCATGTGCAATCATAAAATAGTCTAATATCTTCATTTTTTCAACATACGTAGCTATTACCCTCGAAAACTAAAACTTTTGAAATAGGAAAAGAGCCTTTAATCACATTCTTTACCATTTGCAATCATAAAATAGTCTAATATCTTCATTTTTTCAACATACGTAGCTATTACCCTCGAAAACTAAAACTTTTGAAATAGGAAAAGAGCCTTTAATCACATTCTTTACCATTTGCAATCATAAAATAGTCTAATATCTTCATTTTTTCAACATACGTAGCTATTACCCTCGAAAACTAAAACTTTTGAAATAGGAAAAGAGCCTTTAATCACATTCTTTACCATGTGCAATCATAAAATAGTCTAATATCTTCATTTTTTCAACATACGTAGCTATTACCCTCGAAAACTAAAACTTTTGAAATAGGAAAAGAGCCTTTAATCACATTCTTTACCATTTGCAATCATAAAATAGTCTAATATCTTCATTTTTTCAACATACGTAGCTATTACCCTCGAAAACTAAAACTTTTGAAATAGGAAAAGAGCCTTTAATCACATTCTTTACCATTTGCAATCATAAAATAGTCTAATATCTTCATTTTTTCAACATACGTAGCTATTACCCTCGAAAACTAAAACTTTTGAAATAGGAAAAGAGCCTTTAATCACATTCTTTACCATGTGCAATCATAAAATAGTCTAATATCTTCATTTTTTCAACATACGTAGCTATTACCCTCGAAAACTAAAACTTTTGAAATAGGAAAAGAGCCTTTAATCACATTCTTTACCATGTGCAATCATAAAATAGTCTAATATCTTCATTTTTTCAACATACGTAGCTATTACCCTCGAAAACTAAAACTTTTGAAATAGGAAAAGAGCCTTTAATCACATTCTTTACCATTTGCAATCATAAAATAGTCTAATATCTTCATTTTTTCAACATACGTAGCTATTACCCTCGAAAACTAAAACTTTTGAAATAGGAAAAGAGCCTTTAATCACATTCTTTACCATGTGCAATCATAAAATAGTCTAATATCTTCATTTTTTCAACATACGTAGCTATTACCCTCGAAAACTAAAACTTTTGAAATAGGAAAAGAGCCTTTAATCACATTCTTTACCATGTGCAATCATAAAATAGTCTAATATCTTCATTTTTTCAACATACGTAGCTATTACCCTCGAAAACTAAAACTTTTGAAATAGGAAAAGAGCCTTTAATCACATTCTTTACCATTTGCAATCATAAAATAGTCTAATATCTTCATTTTTTCAACATACGTAGCTATTACCCTCGAAAACTAAAACTTTTGAAATAGGAAAAGAGCCTTTAATCACATTCTTTACCATTGCAATCATAAAATAGTCTAATATCTTCATTTTTTCAACATACGTAGCTATTACCCTCGAAAACTAAAACTTTTGAAATAGGAAAAGAGCCTTTAATCACATTCTTTACCATTTGCAATCATAAAATAGTCTAATATCTTCATTTTTTCAACATACGTAGCTATTACCCTCGAAAACTAAAACTTTTGAAATAGGAAAAGAGCCTTTAATCACATTCTTTACCATGTGCAATCATAAAATAGTCTAATATCTTCATTTTTTCAACATACGTAGCTATTACCCTCGAAAACTAAAACTTTTGAAATAGGAAAAGAGCCTTTAATCACATTCTTTACCATTTGCAATCATAAAATAGTCTAATATCTTCATTTTTTCAACATACGTAGCTATTACCCTCGAAAACTAAAACTTTTGAAATAGGAAAAGAGCCTTTAATCACATTCTTTACCATGTGCAATCATAAAATAGTCTAATATCTTCATTTTTTCAACATACGTAGCTATTACCCTCGAAAACTAAAACTTTTGAAATAGGAAAAGAGCCTTTAATCACATTCTTTACCATTTGCAATCATAAAATAGTCTAATATCTTCATTTTTTCAACATACGTAGCTATTACCCTCGAAAACTAAAACTTTTGAAATAGGAAAAGAGCCTTTAATCACATTCTTTACCATTTGCAATCATAAAATAGTCTAATATCTTCATTTTTTCAACATACGTAGCTATTACCCTCGAAAACTAAAACTTTTGAAATAGGAAAAGAGCCTTTAATCACATTCTTTACCATGTGCAATCATAAAATAGTCTAATATCTTCATTTTTTCAACATACGTAGCTATTACCCTCGAAAACTAAAACTTTTGAAATAGGAAAAGAGCCTTTAATCACATTCTTTACCATTTGCAATCATAAAATAGTCTAATATCTTCATTTTTTCAACATACGTAGCTATTACCCTCGAAAACTAAAACTTTTGAAATAGGAAAAGAGCCTTTAATCACATTCTTTACCATGTGCAATCATAAAATAGTCTAATATCTTCATTTTTTCAACATACGTAGCTATTACCCTCGAAAACTAAAACTTTTGAAATAGGAAAAGAGCCTTTAATCACATTCTTTACCATGTGCAATCATAAAATAGTCTAATATCTTCATTTTTTCAACATACGTAGCTATTACCCTCGAAAACTAAAACTTTTGAAATAGGAAAAGAGCCTTTAATCACATTCTTTACCATTTGCAATCATAAAATAGTCTAATATCTTCATTTTTTCAACATACGTAGCTATTACCCTCGAAAACTAAAACTTTTGAAATAGGAAAAGAGCCTTTAATCACATTCTTTACCATTTGCAATCATAAAATAGTCTAATATCTTCATTTTTTCAACATACGTAGCTATTACCCTCGAAAACTAAAACTTTTGAAATAGGAAAAGAGCCTTTAATCACATTCTTTACCATTTGCAATCATAAAATAGTCTAATATCTTCATTTTTTCAACATACGTAGCTATTACCCTCGAAAACTAAAACTTTTGAAATAGGAAAAGAGCCTTTAATCACATTCTTTACCATTTGCAATCATAAAATAGTCTAATATCTTCATTTTTTCAACATACGTAGCTATTACCCTCGAAAACTAAAACTTTTGAAATAGGAAAAGAGCCTTTAATCACATGCTTTACCATGTGCAATCATAAAATTGTCTAATATCTTCATTTTTTCAACATACGTAGCTATTACCCTCGAAAACTAAAACTTTTGAAATAGGAAAAGAGCCTTTAATCACATTCTTTACCATGTGCAATCATAAAATAGTCTAATATCTTCATTTTTTCAACATACGTAGCTATTACCCTCGAAAACTAAAACTTTTGAAATAGGAAAAGAGCCTTTAATCACATTCTTTACCATTTGCAATCATAAAATAGTCTAATATCTTCATTTTTTCACATACGTAGCTATTACCCTCGAAAACTAAAACTTTTGAAATAGGAAAAGAGCCTTTAATCACATTCTTTACCATGTGCAATCATAAAATGTCTAATATCTTCATTTTTTCAACATACGTAGCTATTACCCTCGAAAACTAAAACTTTTGAAATAGGAAAAGAGCCTTTAATCACATTCTTTACCATTGCAATCATAAAATAGTCTAATATCTTCATTTTTTCAACATACGTAGCTATTACCCTCGAAAACTAAAACTTTTGAAATAGGAAAAGAGCCTTTAATCACATTCTTTACCATTTGTAATCATAAAATAGTCTAATATCTTCATTTTTTCAACATACGTAGCTATTACCCTCGAAAACTAAAACTTTTGAAATAGGAAAAGAGCCTTTAATCACATTCTTTACCATGTGCAATCATAAAATAGTCTAATATCTTCATTTTTTCAACATACGTAGCTATTACCCTCGAAAACTAAAACTTTTGAAATAGGAAAAGAGCCTTTAATCACATTCTTTACCATGTGCAATCATAAAATAGTCTAATATCTTCATTTTTTCAACATACGTAGCTATTACCCTCGAAAACTAAAACTTTTGAAATAGGAAAAGAGCCTTTAATCACATTCTTTACCATGTGCAATCATAAAATAGTCTAATATCTTCATTTTTTCAACATACGTAGCTATTACCCTCGAAAACTAAAACTTTTGAAATAGGAAAAGAGCCTTTAATCACATTCTTTACCATTTGCAATCATAAAATAGTCTAATATCTTCATTTTTTCAACATACGTAGCTATTACCCTCGAAAACTAAAACTTTTGAAATAGGAAAAGAGCCTTTAATCACATTCTTTACCATTTGCAATCATAAAATAGTCTAATATCTTCATTTTTTCAACATACGTAGCTATTACCCTCGAAAACTAAAACTTTTGAAATAGGAAAAGAGCCTTTAATCACATTCTTTACCATTTGCAATCATAAAATAGTCTAATATCTTCATTTTTTCAACATACGTAGCTATTACCCTCGAAAACTAAAACTTTTGAAATAGGAAAAGAGCCTTTAATCACATTCTTTACCATTTGCAATCATAAAATAGTCTAATATCTTCATTTTTTCAACATACGTAGCTATTACCCTCGAAAACTAAAACTTTTGAAATAGGAAAAGAGCCTTTAATCACATTCTTTACCATGTGCAATCATAAAATAGTCTAATATCTTCATTTTTTCAACATACGTAGCTATTACCCTCGAAAACTAAAACTTTTGAAATAGGAAAAGAGCCTTTAATCACATTCTTTACCATGTGCAATCATAAAATAGTCTAATATCTTCATTTTTTCAACATACGTAGCTATTACCCTCGAAAACTAAAACTTTTGAAATAGGAAAAGAGCCTTTAATCACATTCTTTACCATTTGCAATCATAAAATAGTCTAATATCTTCATTTTTTCAACATACGTAGCTATTACCCTCGAAAACTAAAACTTTTGAAATAGGAAAAGAGCCTTTAATCACATTCTTTACCATGTGCAATCATAAAATAGTCTAATATCTTCATTTTTTCAACATACGTAGCTATTACCCTCGAAAACTAAAACTTTTGAAATAGGAAAAGAGCCTTTAATCACATTCTTTACCATTTGCAATCATAAAATAGTCTAATATCTTCATTTTTTCAACATACGTAGCTATTACCCTCGAAAACTAAAACTTTTGAAATAGGAAAAGAGCCTTTAATCACATTCTTTACCATTTGCAATCATAAAATAGTCTAATATCTTCATTTTTTCAACATACGTAGCTATTACCCTCGAAAACTAAAACTTTTGAAATAGGAAAAGAGCCTTTAATCACATTCTTTACCATGTGCAATCATAAAATAGTCTAATATCTTCATTTTTTCAACATACGTAGCTATTACCCTCGAAAACTAAAACTTTTGAAATAGGAAAAGAGCCTTTAATCACATTCTTTACCATGTGCAATCATAAAATAGTCTAATATCTTCATTTTTTCAACATACGTAGCTATTACCCTCGAAAACTAAAACTTTTGAAATAGGAAAAGAGCCTTTAATCACATTCTTTACCATTTGCAATCATAAAATAGTCTAATATCTTCATTTTTTCAACATACGTAGCTATTACCCTCGAAAACTAAAACTTTTGAAATAGGAAAAGAGCCTTTAATCACATTCTTTACCATTTGCAATCATAAAATAGTCTAATATCTTCATTTTTTCAACATACGTAGCTATTACCCTCGAAAACTAAAACTTTTGAAATAGGAAAAGAGCCTTTAATCACATTCTTTACCATGTGCAATCATAAAATGTCTAATATCTTCATTTTTTCAACAAATGTAACTATTACCCTCGAAAACTAAAACTTTTGACATAGGAAAAGAGCCTTTAATCACATTCTTTACCATTTGCAATCATAAAATAGTCTAATATCTTCATTTTTTCAACATACGTAGCTATTACCCTCGAAAACTAAAACTTTTGAAATAGGAAAAGAGCCTTTAATCACATTCTTTACCATTTGTGCAATCATAAAATAGTCTAATATCTTCATTTTTTCAACATACGTAGCTATTACCCTCGAAAACTAAAACTTTTGAAATAGGAAAAGAGCCTTTAATCACATTCTTTACCATGTGCAATCATAAAATTGTCTAATATCTTCATTTTTTCAACATACGTAGCTATTACCCTCGAAAACTAAAACTTTTGAAATAGGAAAAGAGCCTTTAATCACATTCTTTACCATTGCAATCATAAAATAGTCTAATATCTTCATTTTTTCAACATACGTAGCTATTACCCTCGAAAACTAAAACTTTTGAAATAGGAAAAGAGCCTTTAATCACATTCTTTACCATTGCAATCATAAAATAGTCTAATATCTTCATTTTTTCAACATACGTAGCTATTACCCTCGAAAACTAAAACTTTTGAAATAGGAAA